>NC_091121.1:170916986-171161986 GCF_040183065.1 Periplaneta americana | reverse complement strand
GCCTCCTCATCTAATAATCTTGCGACTATCTAAAAATGTTAGCCCATAAAATTCGTTCGATTGGAAGACATTAACACGTTTTAAATATAGTTTGTATTATTGATTGTAGAAAAGAGTTCTTATTCATCTATTCAGAACTAATTAAACTTTTCATAATTTCTAATTACAGTATAATAATTAATTTTCCAGTTAAAAGTCTCCTTCAGCATTTTAGTTTAATGATGTTTTCAATTCATATTTTTACGTAGTACAAATGCCTCGTACCTTAAACGTTATGAGATGTATTATATTAATACAGTGAACTCAGCGAATAGGGATTATAAAGAATGGACACTGAGCGAATTTTTCTGTGTTTTGTTTCTCCGTGCGCCAGCGTTTAGTTCTACTTTCAAGCACTAGAGGTTAGTGTAATCGAGCATAGGCTAAGATAATAATTGAGAATAGAGTTGAGACACAGGATTCAAACATCGCCTACCTTATTGCATAATCCAGTAACACTTTGCTTCAAATAAATTCAAGTTAACAGATTTTTCCTTATTTCTCAGTGACGAACTAGTTGTAATAATATTTTTTTTTTTTTATATTTCAGATATAATAAATTATATTATGAAATAATACAATACATTATAAAATTATGTATCAAATTCGTTTAATATTTGTATATAATATAATATAGGTATATGGTTTTACTTCTCATAAGAGTTTTGTTTTTCCATTTTCAGCGCTATCAAATCATTACATATTTTAATTGTTGTTGGGGTCAACGTCTCAACTCTCATTATAAAGAAACTCTAGAGTCTAGACATTACAGTTAATGACGAATTTATTATTTTATGGATCCAATTTATTTTATTTAAGTACATAATGTACCTAGATGTATTAATTATATGTGTTATATTTCCACTGTGTCGACTGCTAGCTGGTGTGATGTCAGCGCCAACTCTAAGGAGAAAGCAGAATCTCACGCTCTAGCTGGCTTGAAGGTGATTGAAATCAGTCTGGCTACATCAAAGGTACCGACGCGAAGTGTCCATTCTTTATAATCCCTATTCGCTGGTGAAACCCTTTTAATTCGGACTTCACTTGTTTGGAATTCGCGGTAATTAGGGCAGCTCTACATTTTATACAAGCTATAGTTTAATTTTCCAAGCATTTAAGTTGGAAGGGAATGCAAAGATTTAAATATATGCTGATAAAATCAAATTATCCTACATAAAATTCATTTAGATATATTAATTGAATTTTTGGACTGTAATCCCAAATATAAAATATGTATCTTGCGATGAATCGATCTTCTTGTGCTTCCTCTAAGTACCAAGAGATGTTAGGGGCTTGGAAAGCACAGAGAAGAGTGATCGATAACGATTCAAACTAGCGGCAAATTTGAAACTAAATGCATGTATGAAGTATAGTATATTATACTCCAGGACCCAGGAACTTGAAGGTAGGCGCTCACTTACCAGAAAGGAACTCGTTCGTTGCGTTCAGATTTTTATTATAGTATCGCTCACTTGTCCGCATTTTCGAAGGAATCATTAAATAGTGTTATAATTTACCGCTAGAGCGCCTTACTTCATTGTAGTATTCTGAACTGAACCTGGAAAGAAAATGAATGGCTCTGTAACTTAACCCTTAAATTTACAAAGTATCCTATAGGATAGAACAGATTAGTAGGCTATATGCTATAATTTTAAAGAAGAATAAAAAAAATTGGTAGGAAAATTAAATTTAACCAAAATTTCACAATACTATAATATTGTACAGCATATAAAATATGGACATTGCGATAGTTGTTTTCTTTACAGTCCGACACGGTTTAATAAACTAGTGTAAGAAATGAAGTTTTGCCAATTTAAGGGATAAATAAAATAAATTGGACATATCCCTTTTGCTTCCTGTGTTAAAAGCCTTGGAGTTTACTTTGATACGCATTTAAACTGGAATAACCAAGTAACCCGTATTACCAAAAAAGTGCTTTCCATACTACATTCCTTAAACAGCATTCGAAAATTCCTCCCGCTATCACTTAAGAAAATACTAGTGGAAACACTAGTAATGCCCCACTTCGATTATTGTGATTTTCTACTGACCGACCTCAATGTCAACCAGTCGCAAAGATTACAACGTGTTCATAATTCTTGTGTTCGCTTCGTCTGCGATGTCCGTCGCACTGACCACATTACCCCATCCTTCCAAACTCTAAACTGGCTACGGCTTAACGCACGTAGGAATTTTCATTCTCTTGTTCTCCTTTTCCAAGTCCTTCACACCTCTACACCTACCTACCTTGCCTCCCGTTTCAGTTACCTGTCATCATATCATAATCTCTTCACACGTATACTAGCCATACCAACACACAAGACATCATCGTATTCATCATCATACACAATTTCGCTCTCGCGCTTGTGGAATACCCTACCCAGTGACATCAGAGACTGTCGGAATTAGTAGCGTTCAAAAGCAAACTTATTAAGCATTTTCTTATGCGTAGAGTAGGTTTAAGTTTTACTTAATTAATAAAAAAAAAAATTCTCTCTCTTTAACTTTTACAATAAACTGTCTAGCTTACATTAATCAGTTAATCTTTTAGTACTTTGATTTTTATTGTATTTGTAAATTTAATATTAATTGTAATTATAATTGTAATTGTATTCTTAATATTGTAGTTGTAATCCCTTGGTAGAGGGGTAGAGAAGGCCTGATGGCCTTATCTCTACCAGGTTAAATATAATAATAAATATCTGGTTAATTTAGTATTTTCCCATTCTCTTCTCATATGTTCTTATTATAATTGTAATTTCATAAATTATAAAGCTCTTCATACTGTTGAACTTAATAAAATAACCTTCGTTTCATCCATTTCATTATATCTTTAATATTACCGCGATTCGAGGTCTTGCAATCGATATATTTGCCATGACATTCTTTATTTCGATCTTGGATCGTATGGAAATCCGCTTAGAATTCTCTGGTCGGAATTCTGGTCGGAATCCGGTTATGCGGACAAAGGCGATACGGCCAACTGGGCTATGCTCCATTTAAAGTAATGCAAAGAATGAAAATCCGAACGCAACGTACCGCCCCGTTCCCGTAAGTGGGCGCCTACCTTAATGCTTCTGCTTTTAATTTCTTCGTCATGTTTTCCGTCTTTGCTTATTTTAACTTCTAAATGATTGACTTTATTTCGACATTTCATAATTGACGTAAATTTTGTACTGTAATTTATGAATATAAATATTATGAAAATTACGATCAAAGTATTGCTGAACAATAAAATTTTTCAGGCTATGACGCTTTTTTTTTTTGCTTGGAATATCTAAAGTACTGTACAAACTGTTGAAAATGTTTGTAAAGAATACTTATTGATATCAATATAAGTACTGTTAAGCTTCTAACAATATTACAAAGAAAACAATAAATTCTATCACATTTATAAAAAAAAAAAGCGAGACTAACAAAATCATATGAACTAAACGTTTGCAAACGTCTTGTGAAGTTTTCTGTCACATTGAATAATGAAAGTATTTTAAACTGCGCTTAATTTCTGCATTAAAATTTCGAGTTGCGTTGAAGATGCCTACACTGTGATATGTTCAGTAAGTGAAACTGACGTAGTTGTTTTGGAGTAGCTAGCAATCGATAAGAACAGTTGACTCGCAAGTGTCAAGCCGTACCAGCAATAATGACAGTTCCGGTAAGTAGAAAATCATATCCTTTGTGAAGTAAATGCTATGTCTAACTTCTTGCTGTAGCATTCTAATTTGACGGCTTCTAATTTATTACAACCCTGTCTTTTTGACATTGATGAAAAGGAAATTACAACTTTAATTAACTTTGTATCCATTTCTGGGCCAAGAAAATTTGTTGAATTGTTGTAAAGACGTGTTGAAGACAACTTAATAAATATTTATTATTTATTTGATAGCTTCTATATGTTAACATTAATCATAATTAAACTTAATAAATATGTTACTTAACTACAATACAGAATTTGTAACGTATATTGAAGAAAGCCATACTAGTGCAAGTAAATTCACTTAATAACTATTAATATTCAGTCCACACCTGTGGAGTAACGGTAAGCGCGTCTAGCCGCGAAACCAGGTGGCCCGGTTTCGATTCCCGATAGGGGAAAGTTACCTGGTTGAGGTTTTTTTCCGGGGTTTTCCCTCAACCCAATACGAGCAAATGCTGGGTAAATTTCGGTGTTGGACCCCGGACTTATTTGACCGGCATTATCACCTTCATCTCATTCAGACGCTAAATAACCTAACATATTGATAAAGCGTCGTAAAATAACCTACTGAAATAAGAAAAGAACATTCACCCGGATTTAAATCCCAATAAGTTTCATTTAAATTTATGGTAAATATAGTCAGTGTTAAAAACATCTTTGTTTATGGTCTACGTAAAGATTATTATTTTTTTTTTTGGTCCTACAGAATACATCTGTTATGGTAGCAATATTAGAGGCGAAAAATTCGCTCCGGTGCCGAGGATCGAACCCGGGTCCTTGATTCTACGTACCAAGCGCTCTCAGCTACCCCGAAGTTCAATCCACAGCACCGGATCGAACCCTCTCCTCCGGCGTTTTTTTTCTCCAAGTTGGGTATGTATGTTGACATTTTTTATATTAAGCCAACTGCCATTATACAAGGAACGCACTCAGTTGAGTGACTTGGTGACCGGGATTCCACAGTAATATCCGGAGCGAATTTTTCTCCTCTAATATTAATTGTTACCACAACAGATGTATTATATATGACCAAAAACAATAATAATCTTTACGTAGATTCTTCGAGCAACAGTGCATATTACTGTACAGATTATTGTGCATATTACTGTGGAATCCCAACCACCAAGTCACTTAACTGAGTGCGCTCCTTGTACAATGGCAGTTGACTTAATATAAAAATGTCAACATACATGCCCAACTTGGAGTCAGGCCACAAAGAGAAAAAACACTGGAAGAGAGGGATTTGATCCGGTGGTGTGGATTGGACTTCGGGGTGTATCAATGGTGAGAGTGCTTGGTACGTAGAATCAAGGACCCGGATTCGATCCCTGACGCCGGAGCGGATTTTTGTCCCGTAATATTAATTTGTTTATGGTACTTTACAGATTGTAACATAATTTCTGCAATTATTCACCATTATATTTGAATTTTTATTGGGTATGGAGGAGAAACCCGAAGGCTAGCACTGCAGCCTCTAGTGGGCTTATTGTGCCTTATAGCGTCGTGTGTTACAGGCGCTATGTTCGGTTCAAGTTTGTCGAGTATGACGAAGTTGAATATTCGCCGATGTTCGCTCTGCAGAAAGCGGCCTATCATTTTTGTTCCACCTTGTTCCAAAAATATTCGCTGTCCTCCACTCCCACCCCTTCATGTTTTAACCTCTTAAGGATTTTAGCACATATCTTACGATTAGTTTTCCATATGGAATAAGACGAATTTTGTAATATCTTGATTGTCTCTCTCATATTCGAACATTGCAGGATACTACAGTAGTGCTTACCATTCCAGTAGTTTCAATGATTTTTGAAACCCGTAAGGTAGCGGCCTTGTAGATATTGTCAATCAGTTCTATGATGCCTTTTGTCGAACGTTTTAAGGTTCCGGTGGAGTCCCAGTAGAGTCCTTCTATCCTCTCGAAAGCGTTCTACGTTTCTAAACTAGGTAATAAATAATAAAAATAATAAATCAATAGAAAACAAAAATATTTTAATATACAGGCTGTTTCCGGGCTGGTGTTACAAACTTTCAGGGATGATGGGGAAGGGCACATGTATCAATTTGAGATAAGGAATCCTGGTCCGGTAATGATCGAGTTCAAAATTACAAGCAAAAATAGTTGTGTGTAAATGGAATAATTTTATTCCTCTGTACACCTTATTTATCTGTATTTATCTGTACATATTACACATACTGTGTACATATGACGTTGTTTACGTAGTCTACCTACAGTATTCCATTCAGTGCGCTGTCTGAGGGATGGGGACAGGAAACTACATTAAAGCAATGCAGATAGTCCTAGTGAAATGGAGAAGTACACGAGAGCGGAATTTGCAGACCCGATTTTCGAATACGGATGAGCCAATGGGAACAGTAGACAAGCTCACAGATTGTATCGGGGCAAGTACCCACGTAGGAGACATCCGCTTATACCATCTTTCCAAAGGTTAAGGGAAGGAGGGCATGTGTTGCGAAATTACAATTCCATTTCCACACAACTATTTTTGCTCATAACTTTCGACTAAGTCATTTCTGGACCAGGGTTCCTTATCTCATATTGATACATGTGCCCTTCCCAATCATCCCTGAAAGTTTGTAACACCAGCCCGGAAACACCCTGTACAGGGTGATTTAGGAATTTTCGTCACTTACGAAGCATATTCATGAAGACATTTTGAGGAAAAATATTATATAAACATGGGTCCTATTCTCAATATTTTCAGAGTTACATTAATTTGAATTTCTTTTTATTCTTTAGTTCGAAGGTGAAAAAAATATTAGAAATACAGAATGAACTATTCAGAGGTATCATTTCTTTCATTGCCTAGCATTCCAAAGCCAAATATGTGTTGTGAATTCCTTAGTTACTTCTTATGGAAATTTGTTTCAATTTTTAACTCCAAATTACATTATTCTTACGCACTTATCACAACAATTCTTACAAATCACACCACTTCTAGCGACTTGATTATTTACAGTTCATTTCTGCATCATAATGCACAATCTTAAAGAGTTTACAAAACATTTCGAGTCCACACCTGTGGAGTAACGGTCAGCGCGTCTGGCTGCGAAACCAGGTGGCCCGGGTTCGAATCCCGGTTGGGGCAACTTATCTGGTTGAGGTTTTTTTCCGGGGTTTTCCCTCAACCCAATACGAGCAAATGCTGGGTAACTTTCGGTGCTGGACCCCGGACTCATTTCACCGGCATTATCACCTTCATATCATTCAGACGCTAAATAACCTAGATGTTGATACAGCGTCGTAAAATAACCCAATAAAAAAATATTTCGAAAATTGGCTGTCCACTTCTGACCCGCGCTCTTTCCTCTACAGCAGCGGTCGTCAGCTCAGTGCACTCTCGGGCTAGCGTCTCTTACCCGCAGATCTCTTACAGCACCAGCGTGCATTCGTGGCTGCTGGCGTGTACGCTCTCTATCTCTCCCTTCTGCACGACGGAGCATATTTCGTTGCAACGCTTACTCTCTGCCTATTTCAGCGAGTGCTGACGACCACTGCTCTACAGTCTACGTAACCGCATACGGATATCTTATTTTAAAATATCTCTACCTAACAACTGAGGACTTCACAACACATTTGTAATATTGTTGTAATATTATTTCACTCTTGGAACTAAAGTAAAAAGGTAGGTATTTTACATACGACTTCAAATTAGTGTAACTCTGAAAATATTGAGAAGCAAACACATGTTTATATGACATACATACTTACTTACTTACTGGCTTTTAAGGAACCCGAAGGTTCATTGCCGCCTTCACATAAGCCCGCCATTGGTCCCTATCTTGGGCAAGATTAATCCATTCTCTATCATCATATCCCACCTCCCTCAAATCCATTTTAATATCTTCCCATCTACGTCCCGGCCTCCCTAAAGGTATTTTCCCCTCCGGCCTCCCAAGTAACACTCTATATGCATTTCTGGATTCGCCCATACGTGCTACATGCCCTGCCCATCTCAAACATCTGGATTTAATGCTCAAAAGTCTTCGGAAAAGCTACGTAAGTAGCGGTAACTCCTCCTGAATCATCCTGTATAATATTATTAAAATTCAGGAAAGATTATTCCATTTTCACAAAAACTTCTGTTTCAGTGTTTCATTATTACTGTTTCGCAAATGACATAAATAAAAAATAGTAATTGAATTTATTCTTGAGTGAGTTAATATGTGTTATTTGGAAATTTATACCAGAGTTTAATGGTTTTATCTCTACAAAAGTCGACGTGGTTGGCGAGTTGGTATAGCGCTGGCCTTCTATGCCCAAGGTTGCGGGTTCGGTCCCGGGCCAGGTCGATGGCATTTAAATGTTCTTATATGCGACAGGCTCATGTCAGTAGATTTACTGGCATGTAAAAGAACCCCTGCGGAACAAAATTCCGGCACATCCGGCGACGCTGATATAACCTCTGCAGTTGCGAGCGTCGTTAAATGAAACATAACATTATTTCTCTACAAATGTGAATTAGCTTTATTCAGAGTCACTGTTATCATAATAGAGATTGTGGCAACGCCTTGAGAATTTTCAGAAATCGAAATAGGTTGGGGTATGTATCTGCAATTTGTTGTCATTATGGAAGCTTGTAAAAATTTGTAAGATATACCGCAAAATTTTTCTGAATGTTGTTCATTCACAAGAAGATGCACTGCTGGTTGTAGAGGAGAAAATTGGCGGCTATGTCTGAAAGTTTTGAAATTGATTTATATATAAAATTAACCCAGTTTATTTACGAACATAACGCATTATCATTTTTTCTACAAACTTACTTTTTCATAAAGAGGACTTTCAAATCTTTATTCGCTCTTAAAGAATCCTATCTATAGTCTTGGTTCTTCTGAACCGACGTACGCGAGGAGCGAGGGCCACCTCGCAGGCGTCAATCCAGAAAAATCAAGGTTTAAATGTTTAACAACATATCATACTTACAAGAAAACTAAATGTTGTTAAATGCTTGTGAAAAGTTAGTGATGCATTGACTGTAGCTGACCGATTTGCTTCGGTAGTTCTGCTTTAAAGTAATATAGTATAAAGTGGTAGATATCTTGTAATATTGATTGAATGTTTTCCCTTCGCAGAATGCTAATCCATGTTTACCGTGCATGGTTTACTCATCACAGTATTGTAGAAGAATCATTGGAGATTCCCTTAAAGTCACCTTTTTCAGTATTAACTAACACAGTGATTCAGAGCTACACGGTGTGTTTGAAGTTTTTTTTCTCGCAATAGAGCCCGCAGGCAAGCATCGCAGTTTTAGGCTTATTGTGCAACTTATGTTGGAATGATTGTTGAAGCCCATTTACGATCGCTCTTCAAGCGCAGGATTCACTGCAGGGTGTCATCGTATCGATTCAGCCACAACATCCAGTCCTGACTGGAGACCTGATCCTCCGCCTTTCTGTGATCGATGGCATCTGTTCACAATTCATGTGTCTGATCTGCTGCGTCCTTAACCAGAAGAATATGTCGCAGTCGATTCCACGACTCATCAAGGCGCCATCTATCCGAGGGAGCTACACTACCCCGGTCAACCTGTATACTATTAAGATGATTAATGGAATGATACTAATGAAGGCGAAATGAGTCCGAGGTCCAACGCCGAAAGTTACCCAGCAAATTCTGCACTCGTTTCACGGGCAAGAGGGTTAACCGTTACTCCACAGCGGTGGACATGTTTGAAGCTGCAGAGTGAGTTTAACATAACAACGCCTTTCAACAGTTAATTGTTTACTCACTACACGAGACGTGTACCTCATTTAATTTTTAGTTTTATCCCACTTCCTTATCAGGCACAGTTTCTTAATATTCATCTTTATTTTATTTTCCTAATTCAAACTTATTTATTTCATACATTAGGTTTTTACTACTCTAGACATTGCAGTCCGAAACAGTAGAAGCTCGTGCTTAACAGTGCATTTCAGTTTAGTTATACGAAATATTTTACAAAACTGAAGAGTGTTAATTCAGAAAATAGCATTAATATGGGGTGCAGTACAGACAGCATGTAATATACAAATAGGGAAATAACACAGTACATTTGTATTATACTTCTATTTTAAACTCAATTAACTTAAAAAATGAAAAAAGTTTAATAATTAATCTAATTTGTCTCTTAAATCTATGTCTGTTCAGTGTACTAAGTTCAGGGTAAGCTATAATTAATGCATTACATATTCTGGGTTCAAAATTTCTGCTGTGTTTTAATCCAGCAGTTTTGTGGTATTTGGGGATATTTAGAAACAAAATGTACCTAATTTAGTCTCTTGAGGATCAATTTTTGTATATATTTTAAACCGTCTACCTATGAATTGAAGTTGAATAATAACGAATATCGTTTAAATAAATCTTGCAACGCAGCGCACCTCGCGTGTTACGGATTGAGTCGACTACAGCAGAGGGGGAGGGGAAGGTAAGAAGTGGGAGCCGATCTTGCTTAGAGTTATTTCAGTACCCGTGATTTAGCCAAATGCTTAATAGAAACAAAACAATTTTCTCTAAAACGGTGAATGTTAGGGAAAAAAACTTATTTAGATATTTTAAATCTCTTCTAATGTCTATTACCAGTTTCATTTTGATACAGAGGTTACCATACAACCTGTATATGAAGAAGAATATATTCCTACGTTCACATTTAGAACAAAGCTATATTAATAGATCTTAACTTCAAAGGAAATCAGAAGAATTGATGTAGTAGAGATGAGATTGTTCTAAGATATACGTTGGTCGTCCATCACAGAAATGAAGGTATTCCACAGAAATTCAACATGAAAACTCTAATCGATACCATATCCAAATACAGGAATGACTGGTACCAACATGTGTCACAAATGAATAATGATCTCTTCCTAGTCAAGATAATGCGATACCAGCCAAAAGGAAAAATAAATAGTAGACATGTAAAAATAAATAATTTTTATACAGAAGATACCTAGTGCCTAAATCGGAAGATTTATGATGACTGTGGCAATGTATTAGACAAAAAAAAATCTGACGAACAGACGACAAAAGAAAATAAGTATAAAATATGAAGGCAAGCACCATACGTCGGAAGGTTACAATGTATAGAAAACGAGATATTCACATATAGGGTGTAACTGAAAGACTGTTTCAAAATTTGATGGGATGTAGAGGGTTGTACTGTGAACATTTTTCATGAAGGAATCCATGACCGGAAATGAGAAGTGCTTTTTGCTTTGGATATTTACACATGCTATGTCTCTAAAGTCAAACTACAAAAATATACTTTAATATTTGCAATAACTTATTTCAAAATTCTGTTTTTATAATAAAGGCTGCGGCAAAACATCCTCCCTAATTTAAGGTTTAAATAAATAACAGATGGATCAAAATAAGGATAATTTATTAATATGAATGGTATCTTAAAAGTGGGAATTTTTCATTTTTTAAATAACGTGTCTCTCAATTGGTGTCTTTCACTATCAATGCATTGTTGAATGCGACTTAGGAAATTCTGCATCACTCTAACTAACATTTCTTGAAGAATAAGACCAATTTCTTCCTGTATTGCATTTCTTAGATCTGGCAAAGTCCTCAGCTGATGTTTGAACACCTCAGCGTTAAGGTGCCCCCATAGAAAAAAAACGCAGGATGCAAGGTCTGGTGATCGTGCTGGCCAGGGGACGTCATTATGTAGAGCTTTTCATGAAGTTCACGAGGGTTCTGTCCATTCCAACATCGAAAATTTGGATGATTCACGCATCCCGTTAAGTGAAAATGTGCTTCATCACTAAAAAGAACCACAGCATCTTCAGGCACATTTTGGAGGATGTTTGCACATGCCTCATACGATTTTCATAATCACGTTCAAACAATTCTTGAACGGCGACCACGAGGGGGAATCTGGAAGCGTCTCCGAAAAGCACGCTGGGCAATAACAACGGAATTGCCACTTACCAGAAACGATACCACAGCGTAAGCACGTTCTTCACCCGTCCACGGCATAGTTGGAATTCGTTACAGTTTACACTAATTGAATGTCAATTCCGTGTATTCAATGTCCTATTCGATTCATGTTGTTTTGCGCATGTCATTTGATATCGCTATGGCAACGCATGTAAACCTAAATTTCCCACTGTTTAGATACCATCCATATTAATAGAGTTTCCTTATTTTGATCCATCTGTTTTTTATTTAAACTTTAAATTAGGGAGGATGTTTTGCCGTACCCTTCAAGAAGATCCGTTTGGGTATGGATAAAATAAAAACACCATAAAACATTTACTACTGAACTTTATTTGTTGAAACTTTGTGCATACAACACTGAAAGATCGGAGATTCCTCAGAGCTCAACATGACCCCCATTGCGTACCCTGCACAACTCATAACGGTGATGCAATTCAGCCCATGTCCGTTGTAACGTAAGAGAGGTGATTTATTGAAAAGCTTGAGTAATTTTTAGCCTGAAATCATCAATGTTCCTGGGTTTCTGTGAATAGATAATGTCTTTAACAAAACCTTACACGAAGAAGTCAGGAGGGGTTAGTTCTGGTGAGTTTGGGGGCCAAGCCAAGAGATAGCTGCTTCTCGTACTGGGTTTCGCCTGCGACCTCCTGAACGTTTTTTTAACACAGAACCTAAAATATATTACTATCCATGAAAAACAAAATTGGGTAATTGTACCTCTGTTTATGTATTGAATTCCACATCTTATATTACATAATATTCCCCATATACTGTTACTATAACGTAAGATTCTGTTTCTGTGCTCAAAAGAGAAGTAAAAATAGTCCTGTTGTAGAATTGTAGCATGCGAAGTTTACAGGGAGGACTAATATACACAAACACACATAAGTGTAAATACTGTAAGGGTTGTCACTCTACTCGGAAACCTGCATGAAAAATGTGTTTTTTTTTTCTAGACGCAATATGTTATTGTTACTCTTTATGACACACAATATTTTAGTCACCGAGTAGAGCCATATTCGAGTCATCTTGCAGACGTTAGCCTCAGGGAAGGACCATATTTCACACATTATTCTTTATCCCACAATGAAAAATAGAATATCAGACTCCCAGTAGCGTCACAAAAATCGATATTCAGGTATGGAGATAACGTAAGCTGTATGGTGAGAGCTTTATTCCATAAATACATTAAATACGTCAGGGTTTAATAATATGAGGCAAAAAAAAAAGAGTTCTTTGAAATGAAGCCTATTTTCTCGTAGCTACAACGTAATCCGCATAGGCTGTATGGACTCGGTAACAAATCTTAACAATTTAGAGAAAAATTTGTTGCGGACAAATATGGATTTCGAATAGGCTTCTCACTGGAAAATCTAGCCCTTTCGCTTATATTCCATCTCTTCTTCACAAGTAATTAAAATATTTTCATCGAGTCACAAAACAATTGGGAATAATAGAATGCCACCTCACGCCCACGACGCAAACCCCGTGAGATTCCAACGGTGAAACGTCACACACGCATAGAATAAAACTGCAGCTGACGTCAGCGCACAAGTCAGATTTCTACCCGGGCACAGCCTTATATTCGGTGAATAGTTTATGGAGAAACCGCAACGCGGCAACCCGACTATTGGCCGAGCTGCCCGCAGATTCCGCTTACGCAGACAGCTTGCTATCAGTAATACGAAGCATAGTATCGGTAATTTGACACACCACTAACTGTTAATGTAATATACTGGGACATCATTTTATTTTTACTAACATTTTTAATATTAACCTGGCTATACCTTTAAATTATGATTCAGAGCCTGAAACCCCTTCCACGATTGAAGTTCGATGATACTGGCGTAAAATACAAACAGATCACTTTACTAAGTATAGGAGGGAAGAAAAGTAGTTAATACATTTACGTAAACTAGGAAATATCGTAATTTTGAATTTGATAATTTTCATTAGGTTTTTGTTTAATCAAGAAACACTACAGATTAACAATAAGTGTTTTTACTCACGAACTGAGCTGTCCATGTGGACGTATTCATTATGCAGTGTATATTATACTGTCTACAGCACATTAGCGTACAATATAGAGAATGAAGTTAAATTGAAAAATAATCATAATATGGATATTTAAACACATTTTTGAAAATGGTGGCCGTTCATTTAGGTTCTTTTGTGCATATTATCGCACTATAGACTATTGTACCTAATTCCAATTACCAGTTTCGTCCTTCGTACTAGTAACTCATGTTGAAATAATTATATACCTATTATATAAAAGAGTACCTTACGAACTGTAAATTCAATCTTCACTTCTGCCCCATCCGCACAGATAACATTACTCAGACATGCTATCTACTATCCGTGCAAGTGGTTATATCGCAGGGTCGTAGAAAGGGGGAAATCACGTGACAGTTAATTACTTTTATTTAAGTTATTTTAAACAGTTGCGGGTGAGGGAAATCGTGATGCGACGTAGGGAAACGGACGACAGTACCTGTGCGAAAATATGATTCAATACTGAAAGCTCTTTCGTCACTGGAAAACGCGAAAATATTTCTGGAACGTACTATACTGACTAACTCAATACTGTTTGTGTTTACTACGACCTTAAGACGACTTTGACTGTATACGCTTGGTTCTGTGAGGAGAACAGTTGGAAGTTCACTAAGAGAGGGGGTGGGATTGAAGTACATTAAAAAACTAAGGTACAATAAAAATTGAAGTAAAAATAAAATGATGTCCCTGTATAAGCAGTTAGAACATCATTTACTCACCAAAATTAAGAAAGGAGATGCTGAAATTTCTTCCTTCCTGTTCCAAAAATTTGTCGCACCTGTTTAGATAAGAAGTGTAGCATCACTCGCTGTAGTTTCAGTTCATATGTGGAGCCAGTAATTTCCCGGATGCCAATTGAGTTGTTCAGAGATATGTGAATTTTATTTTTATTTAAGTTCCCACTTTGTTTTTAGAGCCACTCGGAGGTGAAAGTGAAAGAGAAAGACAAAATCATACTCCCTCTCCAAAAGGATTCGGGATACATTATTCAAGGATATACTGTATTTATTTACATTCGTGTGTGATCCCCTCTTTGCAGGCTATTAGAGATATGCAAGAGACACCAGGAGGAGATAGGCCGATTTATTATCAAAATATATTTATGTATCTAATGGGTATGCTTTTAAAAAGTCAAAATCACGCCTCCTCTCCAGCAGGATTCTGCGAAAGCACATACAGCTAACAATTGTATGGACGAACTTCATACAGTATTCGATTATAGAATTATCTATAATATAGGAACGTATAGTCCACTTTATCCCCCTACCTAAACCCTTGTGACTATCACCTACAAAAAATAATCCACATACCCTGGAAGGTCTAAAAATAGCGTCCAGGGAATCATCCCCTCCATTTCTAAACGAGAACTGCGAAGGACACGTCACTTCTTAAACAAGTGTCACAAATATTTGGAGAAAGAAGCAGACAGTTTTAGTATCTCATTTATTAATTTAGATGAGTAAATAGTGTTTTTACTTCATATAATAATGTAAGAAACCTCCTACATCTATATTAAGTATTAAATTAAAAAACTCTAATTATTGCCTTATACAGTGTAAATTTCCAATTATTAAGGAGTTAAGGATTTAGGCATAATTTTTGACAATCATTTAAAATGGAACCAACACATTAATTACCTTTGTAATAAATTACGTAAATTAATATATTATTTTGTTTTATTGAGGAATTACTTGTCAATAAGTTTATTACGCACAATATACTTAACTTTATTTCAATCGGTAATTATGTATGGAATTATAGGATGGGGTAGCTTAATTAAATCCAATTTTAATTCACTTTATATATTACAGAAGAAAATAATTAAAATATGTCTTCATAAACCAATTGATTTTCCATCTCAAAAATTGTTTTTAGACTTTAATGTTCTTAAAATAAGACAAACTTATTATATTGTATTAATAAAATTCATACATAAAAATCGAAATAATTTTGAATTGTATTTGCATAGTTACAAAACAAAAGGTATGAATTCTTTATGATTGTTTGAACCAAAAAACAACACTGCTACAGTATTTAATCATAGTAGTAATTTAGGTCCAAGGATATATAACAAATTTATATTTAAATATCCTAATCTTGTCAATTCTAATAGTTCTAGTATTAAATTAAAAAAGTTATGTATGTATTTTATAAAAATTGAAAAATTGTAATTTTAAATTTATATATTCTTATTGCATAGTAGACATGACGAATTGTATTATATATTTCTTAATTTAAATTCAGAAATTCGCCCTGAGCACGAGTTCTACTCTTTCAGGGCGAGATAAGTTTTTCTGTTTATTTATATTTTATGTTACAATATTTATTAGCAAAATAAATAAATATAGGCTTACACACTAGATATTGGTTAATTCGACATCGGATAATTCTAATTCTTGGATAGTTCGAAAGATGTTTATTCTCTTTGAAATTTCTTTTTAAGCCAATGTTAAAAATTGGCATTTAATTCTTATGTTGAAAGTTTAGATTTGGATAATTCGAAGGCAGGACTTCATTAGTTTCGACGAAAATAGTATCCTTTCTCCAATTCTAGAGAAAGTCCGAAATATTTTCGTGGAAATCTCAGATGTTAATAATACTAATCTAATAATTTAAATTCTGTTCTTAAACTTCATAATAACGGAAAGTAGAACAGAAAAAGATTGTTGTTACTGTTAAAAGATTTCGCACCATTAGCCAGTGACTGACCGTAGGTAAAAGCAGGACGTCCTGGTAAAAGCAATGGGCAGGATGTCCAACGATATTGTTTCCAAATGAATTTTTTCTTCTCCTCCTTAACTCACTAGTCAATAACTTGAAAGAGAACAAATTTGTGGAAATCATTATTACACCACAGTCTAGTACATACAGTCACGAAGCTCAATACGTAGTAAATATGCATCCATAGATACTTGCTAACCACTAGGATCGCTAATATCGTCTCATTACAGACAATGCGAAATACTACCGGCACAGTCTATTGTTCCTAGCACCCTCACAACTCAAGCTTCGTGACTGTATATGCTAGACTGTGATTATACTACAAGTTAGCGTGCTACTGACTCCTGCATTCACAAAGACAATTTAAGTTTATCCTCTATTACTAGTTTTACACATTAACATATACGAATGTCTATTTTTATATTAATTTTCTGAAAGGAAAGTAATTTGCTAGTTAATTCGAAATTTGGATATTTATTTACTTATTTACTTACTTATTTATTTATTTATTTATTTATTTATTTATTTATTTATTTATTTTTTTTTATTTTTTTTTTATTTTTTTTTTACCTTGGGGATTTAGTTGAAGTGAATTTTAATGGCAGGCAGAGTAACTATCTCATGCCCCCATGTTTTAAATTGCTTCCAGTGCACTTCATTAGAACCAGGTACCCAGCTTCGAAGCCGTTAGCTCTGTGAGCTTACAATATATTTATTTTCCCCTATTATCATAATACAGGTTTCTTATCTAAGAAATTAGCAAGTTCTTTGTGATAGTAGAAGAGAAAGAGTGGGGGAAGGGAAGTGGTCCGTGGCCCATTTCTTTTAGGGCTCATCCCGACATTTGTCTTATTGCTCAAGGGAAACCAAGGAAAAACCGAGAGCAGGATGAGGTGTCGTGCTGACGACAAGCCAATTGGCTATAGTGGGGTCGGAATATGTTGAGGTGGAAGGTTTTGATTTAATCATTATTCAAAGTACAAATACATTAAATGTACATAAAAAATTGTTTACAATAAGAACAATGCATCCATGCTGCCAATAACGTGATGACCCCGAAACAGAAAAATAACATTATTAGTGCATTAATAGACTTGTCTGTGTGTAGAGTCAAGTGGTTATTTAGTGTTCAAGTTGGTATTCGTCTTGTACGTTGTCGTTCCAAGCTAGAGGGTGGAGTACGCTCTTAGGTCTTTTATGTTTGTCTAATGCAGGGTTGTAATTTCCTAGTGAAGAAATTAGTGGGTTTGTGCTGCTGTACGACTTGGTGTACGTGCATAAGGCTTGATTTGAAATATATTCTTGAATTGTCGAAATTGCTAGTTCTTCATGAATCAATCTAACAGGAGTTACTCTAGGAAGTCCTGTAATGAATCTTAAAATTTTGTTTTGGAAAACTTGTAATTTTTTACGGACTGTAATAGGTGCATGTCCCCAAGCAGGACAAGCATATAGTATTACTGACCTAATTAATGTTTTATACAAAGTTAGAGCTGTGTGTATGTTTAGATGTCTGCTTTTATTTAATATTGGATAAAGCTCCACCATTCTAGCATTGGCAAGTCTGAGTTTTTGTAGTACATGTTCGGAGAAAGTGAGCCGTCTGTCTAGTGTTACTCCTAGATATTTAACTGAAGTTTTCCACTCGATTTGTGATCCATTTATGGCTAATTTTGTATGATTTATTCCCGGTCTATTGAATTTATTCCTTCTGCAAAATAAAATTGCTTGTGTTTTGGAGATATTTAATTTAATTCTCCATCTGAGGAGCCATGGTTCAATGTCACGTAGGTGGCCTTGTAGCCTATTAATGGCAACAGTTGGCTTCCACGATGCCGTGAGAAATGCCGAATCGTCCGCGTATATATAAATATCTAAATATATTTGGATATTTAGATTTTTTCAGATTATACTTAAACAACGGATTACACAACTGTATTTAGTTTATGATTTCTCAAATTACCAGTACTGCGCGGCGCAACATAAATTCCAAGATATATACGTAAATTGAGTCTGTGAGCGGCTCGGCAGATAGTCGAGTTGCCGCGTTACGGTTTCTCTGCAATCTATTTATCAGGCATAACATTTAATCATTAAATTCCCTAATACGGATTCCACAAGTACACATTAATTCATTAATTATGCCAGTGATCCTCTCGATGTTGTCCAAAGATACATGATTACCTAAATCATCTGTAGCGAGGGACACTAAGCCCTAGCATGATTTGTACTCATTGTCAGAATCACTCTATTACGAGGAACTGAAGTTAATCAAACTGCCTGACTCCGTACATCGGTAGTACGTGTGAATTAACTTACATTAATGGGATAATATTCTCGAATTGCATACCTTGCTCCTATTTTTCTGCATTTTATTTGTATTTAAACGGGAGTGATAGAAACTTCTTGTGTTTTCGAAAATATATGATGGAATTATATTATAACTAGTGGCTTGTGCAGGAAATGCTGCAAACTAACTTCATTAGACATTCAAATAAAAATTTTTCAAATTTATTTTCAATGAAAAATACAAGCCATTTTGAAATTTATTTGCTTCCATAATAATGAAACACACTCCCTCTGAATGGTTTTTTTATGCCAAATACTTTTTCTTAAACCTATCCACCTTCAGTTTTTGAGTTTCAAGACGAAAACGCAAGTAACAGTGTCAGGACGATCAGTGGGTTTTTCATGTGGGGGTAAAGCAATAGCTATTTGAGGTCATTGTGGATTGTAGGGGAAAGTTAAAAAAAAGACAGGTTTGCTATGCTTTCGAACAATAGACATAGCATCTTGGTATAGCTGCTGCATTTAGAGCTTGAAATGTAGAGGGTAAAATCATTTTATGTTGCTAAGGGATCTTGCTGAAATGATCTGGAGACTACAAAATATTGTAGGCCTCTTATTTTATCAGTAGGTAATAACTTTTGTTCTTTCCTTAGGAACTGTAATTTTTGCTCTCTCTCGAGCCAATACTAAAGAGAATGACGCATATTAGTACATTATGCAACGAGCCTATAATGAAGGTAATTAAGAAGCGAGTATGGATATTTATGAAACGAGCGCAAGCGAGTTTCATAATTTTCATACGAGCTTCTTAATTACCATTATAGGCGAGTTTCATACGACTTTTTATGCTCGACCATATTTCTAACTTGAAATTACCGATATTCAGATGTATACATTTTATTTGTAACTGACAAGATCGGAAGTGACCTTGTTCTAGGTCGTGAATTGTGAGCTGTGCGCAGACACGAAAGTATTGATTTTTTCCGAGGAACAATAATGTCATTGACTTTGACGTAGTCCCGTTAAACTTGATAATATTTTAATGTTATAACCTTGAATATTGAATTCGACATTGAAAAACGAGATGACAAATTGAATTTATTTGAATATTATTTACAATTAACGCTAATTATTATAGTAACAGAACATAACCTTCTGCGACAGTATTGGATTTACAGCCTCCGTGACTTTTCGCTAATTCTCTTTCGATTGCATATCCGAGAATAATCGATACTTGCGGTTTTATAACGGTAGAAAGCTGACCTGTCATTGGCTGAACAGTTGTAATCTGAGTCGTAATTGGCTGAAAGACCTGACCATGGATAAATATATAATAGGATGCGAAACTGCTGTCAGCACCATCTGGATTTGGTGCTCTGAAATAAGGTGATCAGCGCCCGGCGTCGTAGGTGGTGAACATTAGAACTACGTGTTGGGTACATTACTGAGAGTTCTCTATTTATCCGTTCGAGATATTGTATGGGAGAGTCGAGGAGAGAAGATGGCGGACTGAAACTTACTAATAAGTGAACATAAAGTGATACGTGTGTGTATAAGCAGTGCATGTTAAACAGTGATGTTTATGGACGTTGTAAAAATAGTGCTGAATGTATTGTAAAGTAATAGTAATATAATGAATTGAACTATCTACGTAGTTCTTGCAGACTTTCCATTGTGCTGTACAATAAATACCCAAAGAATACAATCCCAATTATCTATCTTTTGCTTTATTTTTTGTTTCTGTCTGGTTATATTTTAATCGGGTAATGTAAAACACATCGTCTCTTTTATCTTCCTGTTGGCTCCGGTAAGAATTTTCAGTAGAATATGCTGTGAGGAGTAAAACTGTAAATGTTTTATTTTAAATTAGGTTAGTTTTGAATATCTATGAGGGTGGGAGGGAATACTTTCTGGACAGTTTAACATTTTCGTCACCAGGTGCGCTGCTAAATGCAAGGAGTAATTACTCTTTTCGCTACTTGGTGCGCTGCTATTTGTAATAACGCATCTCCCAAAAATAGATGGCAGCAAGATCAATTTCTATAACAGCGCCTCTAGTATGTGTTACGGGAAACTCTTTAAGTTTCGCATCCTATTATATATTTATCCATGACCTGACCTTTAATGAGTAGGTGTACTTTAATGACATGCATTAAAGGTCTGCTACCAGGTGTATAATTACTACATTTCGGCATGATCGAGCACAAAAGAATAATTGAAATAACAAAAAAAAAAAATGTAGACGGACATAATCTAATCCAAACCAAATACAGTGACTTAATGTCAACATTCGTTTTCGTTAATACATAACTTTACCGCCTCAATATTTCTATATATGTGAAAGTACCGTTAATATAATGTCTTATGTCAACTTATATTTTTCATTCGGTTAATAGGCCTATGAGATATACGGTTATAAGTGAGGACAATATGGAATATTGAATATTGGTATTCCATATTACCCGCACAGTCATTTTGTAAAATAAACATCTATCAAATGATCTCGGAAAAAAATTCAAACACATAAAACCACTGAGATGATAAAGATTAACTACTTCAATACATGGCGTATTTCCTTAAATTGTATATCACATGCATATTTAGTAATCATCTACTAATATCAGATTACCTGCAAAAGTTTTAAAAAACAACAGAACAAAGAATTGATTACTAACAAGTTATTACTACTTCAACTCAAGGAGGACTACAACAGTAGCGCTAGGAGAATCAAATGAAGTAGTTTTCGTGGTTTCCGGTAGGTTGTGACGTGTTTTACAGAGATGAAACATAACTATTCCACATTACTCGAATATTCCATGATACCCGAAGCTCCTCTAAACCTCACTACTTCATGTCACTTTTTTAAAATTGGTTATTTAACGACGATGTATCAACTACTAGATTATTTAGCGTCGATGGGATTGATGATAGTGAGATGTATTTAGCGAGATGAGACCGAGGATTCGCCATAGAGTATGAAATTCGCGTTGCGGTTGGGAAAAACCTCGGAAAAATCCCCAACCAGATAATCAGCCCAAGCAAGAATCGAACCCGCGCCCGAGCGCAACTCCAGATCGGCAGGAAAGTGCCTTAATTGACTAGAGCTACGTCGGTGGCTACTACTTCATGACTTAAGTTCGATTAGCGAAATCTTTAACTAGTCAGCGATGTATACAATGGAGGGGGAAAGGAACTGACCACACTACCTAGTTATCTCCTAGGTTAGTTGCCTCATGAGAGATGTCCTATTGATGTCACTTATGATGTCCAAACCTGTCTTCAGACAGTTGACTAAGCAACAACAAACAACTACTTCATGTTACAAAAATAGATAGCAGGAAATGCCTTTGCATCGATAGTGGTCAGGTTACTCATATTATTTATGGTATTCTATTGATTTATGGCGTAGAGGCTTCAAGTTTTATCATGCAACCACACACTACTACTTTATCTGGCGAGAAATAAATATATCAGTTTTTCTTCGAAAAGGAAAGAGTTATGTGATCCAAGAAAAGAAATGTCTGCTTACCTTTAGTCGGAGGGATGACGTCTTACACCAAGCTGTTACGGCGCGTGCCAAGTAGTTCTTGTTTTTCCCAAATTTAGATTTGTGTGTGTATATTTCTTTTTACAAATATACACTTAATTTTCATAAGTATATTACCGGTAGCAGTTTATTATGAGACCTGGAATAAATTCCTCTCTTATCATTTTATACCATTCACAACTTCTTTCAATTCTCAACCACTAGGGAGACCAGACGTTCTCTTTTATCCGGACATGTCCTCCTTTTTAGGCCTTTGTCCGAAGTCCGGGCGAATTTTTAAAAAATCAAGAAATATCCTCCTTTTCCTAACTTTTATGCCTGATATTTTGAAATTATCTGATTTGACGCTTTTTTTCAAGTAATTTTTCCTGTAGGTGGCAGCAGCATCGACGGAATATACTCTTTGCCAACGATCATAAATGTATTTGCTTACAAAGTAATATTAAATTCATATTTTGTGCGATCTTTTAGCCTATGTATTTTGATAATAATTGAAGAGTTCAGGGAAAAAACCAGGTAAGTCACTTTTTCCATGAAACCTGGCTTTTTCGCTGAAACAGTTGACTTACCTACTTCTTTTCCTGTACGCCAAAAATTTGAAGGCAAATAAACCCACGACTAATCTTTTTTTTTCTTGTTTCATACCTCTAAAATATAGTCCTTTCCATAGCGAATCTAATGGCACCTCAAACTCCATCTCGACAAAAAAGTGACTTACCTTGTTTTTTCCCTGGACCCTTCAATTGTAGTTCCCTTGACTTTCTTGTAGTTAACTGTAAAATCATTTTATATTATTAAGTTTTATCATAAGTATACTGTAATAAAAACAGATATTGGCATAATTTTAAGTATAACATAGGCCTAAACATAAATATAAATATATATTTTCTGCCCTCTTTAATAATTAAAGTTGTATTGACTTTCATATGTAGTTAACTGTAAAATCATTATCAAGTTTTACCATAATTATTTTGTAATATTAAGATACGTTTAAGTATGATGTAAACCTAAATCTGTACAGTAAATATTCTGTAAGAAAATAGATATTGATGTAATTTATAGTGTAATATAGGTCTAGTCCTACATCTAAGTTCATAGTTTCTGTCCTCTTTCTTTAACATTGTCCTTCTTTTTGAAGCTTTGTGTCCTCTTTTTTATCGATGTGAATCTGGTGACCCTATCAAACACTCGAAACAACCATATCTCTTCAGCATTCAAGTTTACAATAATTCACAACGAAAATTAGACTTCCTTTATTTGGGGATCTGAGGAAAGTCTTGGACGCTCAGTTACTTATCTCAGCTTGTGCAAAAAACAACTGAAAAAAGTGACATAGTTAAACGAGAGTGAACATTAGATGTCAATATTAGACGTAAATTTTGTCATTATACAGAATGTGTACAGAAAACGTGACAAAATTAAACTCAAATAACTTTACAATTACTAAGCATTTTCACTTCGTACGACATAATTGCAAAAAGTTACAAAATGTTCGCTGTGACTATACGGACGAACCATTCCGATTCAAAGCCTTCACACCGTTTTAGGGTACCGTCCCATATAATCAAATGTGGCCAAACATACACTGAGTGAGTGAGTGAATTCGGATTTTTTTAATGCTGCTTCCTCTACTTTAAAAATTTAAGTAGTTCCTTAAATAAAATAGAAAGCTCCTACACAACAGTTATTGTCATATTGGTCTGAAACTTTTCGCAGAGGTCAATTAAATGTTGATAAATAAAAGTTAATTAGCATTTGTATGAAATATTAAGTTCTTCGGAGCATATTCATATTGCACTTAGATTAAAATATGCTGTACTGGTAAATTTATGAAATTAAAAATTTATTGTGATTCTCTATTTAGACTGAACTCAAAACGCTAATTAATTTTTATTCCCATAACTGTTTACAAGCTTTTGAGAAAATTTTGTAAACTTTGTCGGGAAGAGCCTTTTTATTGACGTCGATATAAAATATATTTAAAAATTTAATTTCAAAATTATAAGCCCTAATGGCACCAAATTTTGTACAGATGTTAAAGCCAAGTGGTGGAGCATTGAACCTATATCGAGAGAATTCCGGTTAAATTCCTAGTGTCGCTAGGTTTTTATAATTAACTTTAATTCTTAATTGTTCCAAACAGTTATCAATAAAATAGTTCTTGAAATTAACTTAATTTGTGTACATTTCTTGAACAAAACCAATAATTTTTAAGGTAGATCTTCAATTGTTTGTAGCACTTTATTGATCGGCTGTGATTTGTGTGACATCTAGTGAGAAACATTTGACAATCGACGTAAAAGTTTTAAAGTTAGTGTTAAATAGTACATTATGCAACGAGCCTATAATGGTAGTAATTAAGACGCGAGTATGTTTATGAAACGAGCGCAAGAGAGTTTCATAATTTTCATACTAGAGTCTTAATTACCATTATGGTCTAGTTTCATACGACTTTTTATGCTCGACCATATTGATTTTTTTCCGGCAATTGGTGAAATGAATTTGCGGGAATGTGCTTTGTGAAAGGCTGGAAGATGACGGTGGATTGATGTTAATTTGTGTGTTGTTTTTTTCGACTGAGTTTAATATTGTCTAAGCTCGCGCTAGTTGTCTTTCGAGTGTATATCCGAGAATAATCGATACTTGCGCTTTCATATTGCTACAATGATATTTTCTGATTGGTGGAACAACTGAAGTTTAATGATTAAGTGTACTTTAATGAGGTTCATTAAAGGGCTGCTACCAGGTCTATAATTACTACATTTCGGCATTGTCGAGCATAAAGTATTCTTCGCACTAGTGTTAAAAGTATTCTTAGCACTAGTGCTAAAAGTACTTTTCGCACGCCGTCTTATTCATTCGTAGTGTTCTGCCCAAGGACAGGTTTTTCACTGCAAACTCAGCTTTCTCCAATCTTTTTTCTGTCTTTCTCGTCTTCTCCCCATAATAATAACTTTTATCACTCTTGCCTAATATAAAAAATCTATTTTCAGGAATGCTCCCTAAAAATATTTACATTTAAAAACGTTACAAATGCATAATCTTTTTCTTCGGCTTGGATGCATTCATAAAATAATATTCTTCTTGTGAACTTTTTATGCATATTTATTCGTAAATACGGAGCATGAAGAAAGTTTCCGATGAAATATGGACAAAGAATGTTCAAAGCGAGATTTTGGAAGGAAAAAATTCACCGTGAAATTTTGAACGGAGAAAATTAAGCGAAAAATTTTGAACGAATAAAATTCACGGTATTATATTTGGCGAAGGAAACTCATTGTAAGAGTTTGTAGAGCCCGGACGAGAAGTTATGGCACCAGCGCGAGGGACGCATTTTAGTTCGTTTGGTTGGACTCGCCCTCACACTCAACTGGAGGGGTGTTGGGTTAGTTGGTTACTAGCATTCCGAGTGTTCATATCGTTCTGCTACTACCGCTATTGCTAATACTGAAAACATTGTCCTTCTGAGCGCCCTCATTACGGCATTGTCTAAGATGTGAAATCATAGAGTAGTTCATAGTCAAGGACATGAAATAGCATACAATGTATGGAAATTCATGTCAGAAGAGGCTGTAAACGGAATACCAATTCCATTGAAAAGCGTGTGTGCAAGAGTACTGGCTGCCACTGGTATTTCAAAGCGAACCTTGGCAAGAATCAAGAACGAAGGGAAAAAGTATTGAGGCAGGAACAGCAGATTCTTTCTCCAGTCCGGAAAAATCACAGCCGAAGAAGAAGATTGTTGCAGCTGTAGACAGTTTTGATGAGGAAGTTCTAAGAAGACTCATCTATAATTTCTACGCTACGCATAAGCAGAGGCCAACTCTGCAATCGCTTCTTCCAATAATGGATATCAGTGTATGATTATTTGAAGAAAGTAGAGAACAATAATTACATTGAAAGCGAGCACGTGATGGACAGTATTTTGGAGAAATTTCCATAAACTTAGGGACATCTGATTCCAGCACAGATCAATCGTCTGATTCGGACTGAGAATAAGAATATAAAGATGGAATAGCGGGCGTAATTCCATTAGGTACCTTAGAACTTTGAGTAGGAAGGTGGTGATACTAAGGTAAGACGAATGTTTTTAGAAAGAGATGAAACGCATATGCCTGCCGCTCTGAGCTTGAGAACCGTAACCCAAACAACTCCCACTCCTCTACCCTGCTGGCCGGAAATTTAAAACTTCGCGCAGGTTGGTGCCATAACATCTCGTCTCAGCTCTAGAAGAAGATTCACCGTCAAATTTTGGAAGAATAAAATTCACCGTGATATTCTGTAAGAGGAAAATTTGCACGAGAAAATTCACAGTGAAAATTTGGAAAATAAATCGTGTCCCGAATGTCAGAAAAGAAACGTGCTAAGAATAAAATTGCCTTTTCTGTATGAGAAATGCTGAAAAAGTTTGGCTTCATTAAAATATCAAGCTTATCTCTGCAGTATCTTAATGCTTTCCTCACATTTCATTCAATGAGGAAATAAAATCTAATCGTAAACTCTCATTCCCTCTACTTATAAATAATTCACGACTTGGTCGCAATTGATATACGTGAGCTTTTTTAAAGTAGAAGTGAAATAATAAATATGTGTGTTTTAACGATTTTTTTTATCCGACTATAAAATATTACCGTGATAAAAGTTGGCATTGTAGGAACATTTTTTCTGACTTACTTATTTTTCCTCTTTGCGTGACTTGTGAACCATATAGAAATACATATTCATATTGAAACTAGTTATTTTATTAATATGAATTTCTAAATAATTCATTATGCTAACCTAGCGTATGTTTATTTGTAGCACAGGCATGACGCTATACTTCCAAACAAAATGTAGTCTTTGCAGGTTAGGAGATAAATTATGCTATATTCCCTAGTGATGCCTCTTAGTTTTAGATTGTTCCATGCACTGCATAATCTAAATTCATCATGAACATTACACCAACCTCCTGAGACAAATCTCACTGCAAAGCGGTATGGGACGTGTATATGAAGCATAAAACAAGAATGCAAGATTTGAATAGGCCTTCAGATGGTCCAAATACAACTGCCAGGAATTTGTTGACGACGAGTAAAGTGACATGGTATGGTACGATATTGAATTATGTTATATATATGAGAGAGGATAATTCTGGTTAGAGTTTTGCGTCAATTAAGTCACAATCACAATGTACTTTACATTTTAAGACTATGAAAATGTTGCGCATGGTGAAGTGAGACATAAAAGTATTGTCGGTTTATGTATATCTGAAATATTTCACTCGTTATCGGAGGTGAGCAGAACACTATGAATGAATGAATATCTAATCATATCCAACCTCCAGCAGGAAAAGTGGAACCTAACCTCAAAACAATAACTTTGTATTTTCTTCATTGAAGGGGTACTGTGTGTCATTTCCGTGCAATTTCATACATTTATGAAGTTTCTGAATTTCCATTACGCAGGTATCTTTTTCCTCTTCTATTTCTGTCAAAACTTTAATCTTATTGTAATACAGTTACCAAGAAAGAAGCTATGCTCATTGATTCCGAATCTATTGAATTTAACGGCCTCTATGATCATTTACACCAGCGTTTCTCAAACTTTTCTGAAGTAGGGATCACTTTTTTAAGTCAGAACAGTTCCGCGGACCACCTTACTCATGTTCCCTTCGAAAGCAAATTTACCATGTATGTAGCATAGCCTATTTTAATAACAGTATACTTACATTTTAATGTAGAAATAATTAATTATAATTAATTTAATTAATTTAATTTTGTATTAGTATTAACTAATTATTAAAGTTAATGTGAATAGAAAAAATTTCTTATATCGTCATTTGCAAAAACCGAAATAAAAAAATTTAATGCAGAAACATGCCCGATTTTCAACAAGTAAAGATGCAATTTTGCATGTTCTATTAATTATTGGTGTACGACGTACAGTACGTGACCATTTGAATGTGCAGACTGGGTGTCAGCAAAATTATTAAGAAAGTCATAAATACATGAAAAGGTTCGGTACTTTGGTCCTGTTATGAATTCGGGTGGTTCCTAGCTCGGTTACAGGCGCCAGATGTGCAGGGAAAAGCTGGCGAGAAACACCACGTTCATAGTGCTTTAAATCCCTCTTTTGTTGCTGAGAGTAGAGTGGGAACGCGATAGACGGGTAGGGTAAATAAATTTCATAAAATGTCAGTACTGGGAGAAAAAGTGAAAGACGATTGCTATGTGTCATTTACAGACTGAGATTTTCAGCTATAGTGTGATACGCAATTCGATTGAATTTTATTTTGTCTTCCGTCTTTTTTAAAGGACTACAAGGGCAGACCTCGAGGACCACAGGTGGTCCGCGGACCATAGTTTGAGAAACGCTGATTTAGACCAATAAGTATAATCTAAAAATAACATCACGAAACACCAGCGTCGCCAATAGGACGAAATCTGGAGACTAAAATATTTCTTGCCTGTATTTTCTATTTTTTAAATGTGGTTTAGCGAGCTTACATAATCTATCTTCGATAAAATCTAAATACCTATCCATTGATAGTGGTAAAAATATGGAGACCTTAGCTCTGTTCCTTAGCATATTTTCATATACTGTCGTTGGCGACATTGCTTAATGCAGTAAATCATTAATTTAACATTGTTGAACGGAATTCTTTCTGTCTTACAAATGATATTCTTTATATCTCTGGACTAGCCAACCTCGGGCCATAAACTGGAACAGTGGAACCAAAAAGGTGTTCTAGCATGGCCGTCAAATTACCCATAGTGCATCTCTTTTTCCGGTGTGTTTATCAGCTGTTTTGTTCATATTATTACGATTACAAATTATTTCATGTTGTGAATATTTCAAAAGTGTGGTCAAGTCCAGCAGAAGTTATTTTTTTAAAATAAGCTAATATTCTGTTCAGCTAAACTGTAGAATATGTCCGTTAATATGACCCCTATGTATTGATATATGAAGGAATGCCAACATCCTCCTTGATTTTTTTTTATTTTGTTGGGTTATTTTACGAGGCTGTATCAACATCTAGGTTATTTAGCGTCTGAATGAAATGAAAGTGATAATGCCGGTGAAATGAGTCCGGGGTCCAGCACCGAAAGTTACCCAGCATTTGCTCGTATTGGAAAACCCCGGAAAAAGCCTCAACCAGGTAACTTGTCCCGACCGGGATTCGAACCCGGGTCACCTGGTTTCGCGGCCAGACGCCCTGACCGTTACTCCACAGTGTGGACTCCTCCTTGATAAAAGAAAGAATGTGGAAATGATGTGTTCAGTCCATGTCACAACCGTATATATTAATATATTAATAAATATACAGTGTAATGTACGTTGATACAATAATCTGCTAATACTGGATGTTCATTTCAAAGTGTGTCATGACGTCACTGTTATGAGTCAGCGATTTGAAGCGAGTTTCAGTTTTTATGTCAGAGAAGTTGCCTAATAATCAAGGCGTTCAGTCTGAACTTGGGAACGTGTACGGTATAACGTGAACGTCGTAGCAACAGATGGCGGTCTGTACGGTGTGTGTGCTACCATAACCTCTTTCGAACTGTGTTTGCGCCGGCAAGTTGTACGCAGGGTATTTGTTATCATCGGTTGCGTACGGCAACATTCCACAACACAAATCAAATGCTCCGTGTCTATTTTGACCGTGCAAGTTAATGTCAACAAAAACTGTACGTAAGTAATCGTCTTAACCCTCTCCCCATATCCCGACAGTAAGAAAAGAACTCACCTCAGTACGTGTTTCCAAACAGTTCACATTCCTGCCACTACAGGTGTTAACGTACGTATCGGTAAGTACTCTTCAGAATGAACGCCGTACTTGCTAGGCAACTTCTCTGGCACGTAGGTAATACGCCTCTGCGGAAGTGTAGGAAGATTGAATTCTCTAGGCTCATCGGCTAGCCACATGACGGCATACAGCGAGCCATGACACACTTTGAACTGAACACGCAGTACTCCTGTTACCTCCACATCCATTCTAAACCGTTTAAATATGACCGCAACCGATAGTAGCAATTTAATCTTTGACAATTGGCGGCATTTCGCGGTGGATTATGGGGCGTAAAAGGTATAGTTTGACGTCATATCCGTCCTACCGATTTCAAGCATATTTGCCTGGATTACTCCCTTCTTTCTTTTTATCCTCTCAGGGACTAGCCAAGGCATTGAATTGTTGAACTATCACATGTCAAGTGTTATGTCGTGATATTCAGTACCTGATGATATATATGTGTGTGTTGTTGCAGGTTTTGCATGGTGTTCACGTGCCTGGCGCTCAGCGTGTTCTCGACAATAGAGAAGTACGAGAAGCAAGCAAGCATCATACTTTTCTACATGGAGTCAGTAGTGGTCGTGTGGTTCACCGTAGAATTCTTCCTGAGGTAAGACAATATTTATTGATTTATTTATATATGTTTATTTATTTATTTACTTATTTATTTACTTACGTATTTACTTACTAATTTACTTATTTATTTACTTACTTTTTTACTTATTTATTTACTTATTGATTTATTTATTAATTTATTTACTTACTTATTTACTTATTTACTTACTTATTTATTTACTTAATTACTTATTGACTTACTTATTTACTTATTTATTTATTTATCTAATTTATTTATTTACTTACTTATTTACTTATTTATTTATTTACTTACTTATTTATTTACTTATTTATTTATTTACTTATTTATTTACTTATTTATTTATTTACTTACTTATTTATTTATTTACTTATTTATTTTTTTACTTATTTATTTATTTATTTACTTATTTACTTACTTACTTATTGATTGATTGATTGATTTATTTATTTCCTTATTTATTTACTTACTTACTTATTTATTTATTTATTTAATTTATTTATTTAGTTACTTATTTACTTACTTATTTATTTATTTACTAACTTATTTATTTACTTATTTATTTATTTACTTGTTTATTTATTTATTTATTTACTTATTTATTTACTTATTTATTTATTTATTTATTTACTTGTTTATTTATTTATTTATTTACTTATTTATTTACTTATTAACTTACTTATTTACTTATTTATTTATTTATTTATTTATTTATTTATTTATTTATTTATTTATTGATTATTTATTTATTTATTTATTTATTTATTTATTTATTTATTTATTTATTTATTTATTTATTTATTTGTCTAATTTATTTATTTACTTACTTATTTACTTACTTATTTACTTATTTACTTATTTATTTATTTATTTATTTATTTATTTATTTATTTATTTATTTATTTATTTATTTATTCATTTATTTGTTTCTAGTAATTTTCAAATAAATACAAGTTAATACAATATAATATAAACTAGCCCACTCTTGAATGAGTAAGACTCGTGCTCAAGAGGGGATTCCAATACAAAAAATAAATAAAATTGAGAGTGAATAAATTAGATTGAAAAATTTTAAATATCTAATATCAACTATAAATCCAATACAATTTTCTTTATTAATTTGAAGATGATTAGTTGTTAAAATAATATTAGAATAAAATTTGTTTAATAATCTAGAACCTTAACTCATGCTGTGATAAAAAGCTGCATTCGTTTTACATTTAGGTTCAGATAAACGCAGATAATTCATATTTTTAGTTCTATATTTTTGTATATATCTTTCAAAGGTATTAAGATTTCTGTGAAAATACTATGTATTTTAATGAAATAAAATAATAAATTTGTTTAACGTTGAAAACTTTGGAATGTTTAAACAACAATTCAGTTGAATAATCTTTCTGCTTTTTAAAACAAATTGTTAATACTTTTTTCTGTAGTAAAATTAACGGATAAAGGTTCGATTTTTTAAGTTCCATCCCAACTTATAATACCATACATAAATATAGATTGAAATAATGCTAAGTAAATTGTACGTAAGCAGTTAATTGATAAAATATTTCTTAGAACAACAAAGTAGTATAACTGTTTTCTCTCTTCAGTGGTGCAAAGTGTTCATATCCACTTGTCCAGCATTGCGAGCTTAGCTTTTGAAAATGAAACATCTTAGCAACCGAATTACGTTTGAGTATTTATCACTTCACATATACAGAGTGGAATGGAAACCATTACATTAATTCACAAAGATAAGAGATCAAGTCAATGCGAACAAGTTTTTTTGTTTTTAATTTATTGAGTATGCCCCAACGAGTATAGCTCATATGTAGGGGCTATACAACAACACATACATATGTTATACAATGTAATTGAAAAGTCATGAAACTACAGTCTGTGAAAAACAAACAATAACACAAGAATTTATGAAAGAAAGAAAGCAAAATAAGAACAAATAATAATATGACATAAAGTTTTGTGCAGAAAGAAGAAAAAGTTTGAAACCATGAATTAAATAAATCAACTGAGAATTAAAATAAATAATCTTCCCAAAACATATTTTTAAACAATTCTTAAAACATCGGCAATTTGGTAAAAGTCTATATTCTAAAGGAAGTTGGTTAAAAGTTGTTGTTAAAAAATGGTTGTCCTTTCGTTCCATAAGTTACTGAGCTATGCTGAGAAAAATATATGTTGTCTTTTTGTCTTGTTAAATAAGTATGTATATCTTTATTAAACTGAAATGTAATATTACTATGTATTAAATTGTTAATAACTTTGTACATGAAAATAGCAGCACCTAATTTGATAATTGGTTCAACTGGTAGAAAAAAAGAAAATTGATATATTTAACTGGAGTCAAATAATGAAAACCCAAAAAATTTCTTAAAGCTCTATTTTGAATAATTTGTAAAGGTCTCAAAGCAGTTTTCTTATTATGTCCCCAAATAAATGACATATACATTAAATGAGAATGGATAAAAGCATAATATACATTCAAGAGACAAGATACAAATAAGATATTTGATATGCCCAATGATTTTGAGAATATAAAATGTAACGTGTTGCAACGCTCCTTGAAGTCATTGTTCCTCAGTGGAGGTGATTGTAATTCCAATCATCCAATCATCCAATCTGCAAGACTTCCGAGATGAGAATGTAAACAAAAACGTCTCATTTCCAACTCCAAAGCCTGATTCACAATATGACGTTTGGAATTTTACAAATAACTTTCAAACTAATAACAATCGGGCACATCTTCACATGACATTTTATGCTCGAAATGGCTTGTAGACCTGATTCCTAAAGCGCTAGTCGTTAGTCGTGAATCACACTGTACAAATCCTGTGGTAGACATAACCAAGACAGAACGAGGAAAGATGGAATGACTGTGATGTCGGAACAAGCGGCGTTACCTACTCTCTGCTGTGGCGACGACGACCACTTTCTGACCTCTTTCTGAATTTAGTGCATTACCTTTGCAGAAATACAGTGACAAAATATTCGTTACATGAACATTTATTATTAATATACAGGGTGATCCGTTTGGGTGTGGATAAAATAAAAACACCGTAAAACATTTACTACTGAACTTTATTTGTTGAAAATTTCTGCATACAACACTGAAAGATGGGAGATTCCTCAGAGCTCAACATGACCCCCATTGCGCACCCTGCACAACTCATAACGGTGATGCAATTCAGCCCATGTCCGTTGTAACATAAGAGGGGTGATTTGTTGGAAAGCTTGAGTAATTTACTCTCAGATCATCAATGTTCCTGGGTTTCTGTGAGTAGACAATGCCTTTAACAAAACCCCACACGAAGAAGTCAGGAGGGGTTAGATCTGGGGAGTTTTGGGGCCAAGCCAAGAGATAGCTGCTTCTCGCACTGGGTTTCACCTGCGACCGTCTGCATGTTTTTTTTTTTTTTTTTTTTTTTTTTTTTTTAACACAGAACCTGTTTCTACAAATGTTCGATACCTCAACATTATGGAATCGTATTTAGGCACATTAAACACACCATACTCACGTCGAAATTTCCTTTGAACTATTTCAACACTCAAATTTAGCATACCAAAGAACACATGTGCCCGGTGTTGATTTATAGTAGCAATTTTAATCATCTACGATATTCATTTGTCCTTTCAGATTATGCATTGTTGTTTGTCATATATGAAAACTTCCATCTTTTAATCATAATATAACAATATAATACGAATATTTATTTTCAGTCAATAACTTTACTATTAATATACCGGGTGCTTCAAAAATACGGGGCATAATTTCAGGTATGTATTTCCCACATGTAGACAATCAAAATAGTTCATTACAACATGTGTCCGGAAATGTTTATTTCCGAGTTATGACCTTCACAACATTGAAATTCACTGGAACCATACCTCATGTTTTAGAAGACACTCCACTGATCAATCGTCAACACATTCACTTCTTGCATGATGGCGCTCCTGCACACTTCAGTCATACGGCTCGCCGGTACTTGGATCGAAGGTTTCCTGATCGATGGATAGGTAGAGGTGGCCCAATTGCTTGGCCTCCACGCTCACCTGATCTGAACCCTCTCGATTTCTACTTGTGGGGCCATTTAAAATCATTGGTTTATTCGTCTCCGGTGCCTGATTTGGAATCGAATTGTGGCATGTTCTGAGGACATACGCAATACTCCTGGAGTTTGGGATCGTGTTCGCAGGTCAATGAGACATCAATGCGAGGTCTGTATTCAAGCAGGAGGTGGACATTTTGAACATATTCTGTAATGACAACGACCTGCGGAAAGAAAAACGTTCCGGTGAATTTCAATGTTGTGAAGGCCATAACTCGGAAATGAAGCATTTCCGGACACATGTTGTAATGAACTATTTTGAATGTCTACATGTGGGAAATACGTACCTGAAATTATGCCCCGTATTTTTTAAACACCCTGTATATAAGGTGCGAGTCCTTACATTACATGATTTAATATTGTATGAAAGTTTTCGTCGGTTTCATACCAACATCATCAGATACAACATTCTATATAGCAATATCATCACTAACAGATACATATGTCTCTACAAACCAAAATACAATATATGTTAATAAGCATACAATATGGTAACAACATGATAAAAAAGCAACATAATTAGGCCATAAATATGTCTTTCTTGTGTGACTACAACCTGCTGTCAAATGATTAAAAAGCAATAATCATGTAATGTAAGGACTCGCACCTTTATATTAATAGTAAAGTCATTGACTGAAAATAAATATTCGTATTATATACCATAGACTTTTCTGAAAATTAATCAAAATCAATTGCAAAATAATATAACAAGCAAAAATTTTTTTTCTACTCTCATAATAGGATTATGATTATAAATTAATATAGGGACATCATTTAATTTTTACTTCAATTTTTATTGTACCTGATTTTTTAATGTAATTCACTCCCACCCCTCAACTCCACACAGAACCAAGGCCGCGTATGCAGTCAAAGTCGCCTTACGGTCATAGTAAACAGTACTGAGTTAGTGAGTAAAGTACGTTCCAAAATTATGTTCACGTTTTCCAGTGACGAAAGAGCTTTCAATATTGAATCATATTTTCACACAGGTACTGTTGTCCATTTGCCTACATCTCATCCCCGTTTCCCCCACCCGCTTCTGCTCGCCCCTCTGTGAAGGCTAGTGGCTGGGCTGTCTTAGTCACTGCTGACAGTATAGACAACGCTAGAGGAAGGGGTTCAACGCTGCGAGGGGTGTTGCCACGTGGGACTTACGTCAGAGTTCAGGAGCTGTTTCATGAAACACAATTTTGCGATGCCTGGGTTATAGGCTTAGACTGTACTTAGAAACCTACGAAAACCACTGATATGTGGTAATTCTTTATCACTTTTTAATACTTAATGTGTTGTACAGCAAAGTAAAAGTAGAAGTGATTACTTTTTACGTATATGTATCTAATGTCATATTATGCAACATTAATCAAGGACATCCACGCACAACACTAATTTTATAAATTAAGTTCTTCCTATTATTATAAAAAGACCTCGTTGGATTAAAAAATTATACCCCCACCCTAATACTACCATATAAGCCTATTATGTATTTATTTCTCAGTTAAATATAATAAGCTAAAAGTGTTCTAGTACAGGCGACAAACGTCCAACGGTTCGGAATGATATAGAACTTCCTGCTTTCTTAACGTCCGCACCAGCAGTTGCTGAGTCGTCAGCATTACGCTACGCTGATTTTGTCCCAGGAAAGAAATCCGATACCGATTTTACAGGTGGCTGAATAGTTCCCCAGCGCCGTTTTGCAAGTTGTGACGAGGAGAAATGTTCAATACTTGTACGTCCAGCTAGATGGAAAGTTTTCCTCTGGTCCTTTCATTGGCAATATTACGAAATCAGAGAGAGAACATAGGATGAAATGAAATAAGTATTTTCCGATTCAACTTTATAAAAGTTTCTATTATAATAGTCTTAAACATTACATTTCTGTTTTGTTATTTAGTGAAAATGAAAAGTTGGCATACTGATCTTTACTATTACTAATTCCACAATTTGGAACATCTGGCCGACATCTACGGCTGACCACTAGGATCCATAATACAAAGCAGAGGTTAACTTAAAAATCAAATGCAATATGATTTGCGGAGAGAATACAGAACAATGATAAATTTAAAAATAAAGTACAATTTGATTTCGAAGAAACATGAGATGAAAGTACAATTAAGAGTAAATAAATGAAGTAAAAAATATATACAGAGTGATTCAGACCACCCGTAAGTCATTTATTTCGGAAACTAGTGCATGAACATTTTCGAGACAACAATATTTACAACTAAACCACATGTGAACTTTCACTAGAGCTTGATTTCATCAATCAGCTGTAACAGGAAGTAGGGTCAGTGGCGTATCACTTTAAAATTTCAAATGGGAGTCAGGGTCAAATAAGGTACCATTTGATAGAGCTCTTCAAAACAAACAACTTTCATAGGAAACGTTTTTATTAATTCCTACTCTTTCAATGAGAAAACGTACGAAAAGACAATGGGTGATTCGGATCACCCTTAAGTCATTTGTTTCGGAAATTAGCGCATGAAAATTTTCGAGACAAAAATATTTATAACTAAACCATATGTGAACTTTCACTAGAGCTTGGTTTCATCTATCAGCCTTAACAGAAAGTAGGGTCAGTGGCGTATCGCTTTAAAATTTCAAATGGGAGTCAGGGTCAAATAGGGTACCATTTGATAGAGCTCTTCAAAACAAACAACTTTCATAGGAAACGTTTTTATTAATTCTTACCCTTTCAATGAGAAAACGTAAAAAAAGACAATGTCATCAATATTGAGAAATGTTACAAGACGAAAATGTAAACAAGACAATTAATGTTGACATGTTACTGAAAGACTGGTCAATTCCATTAATTTTGTTATAAATTTTCAAACTGTCTGCCGTTCTGAACAGCACACACCTGTACTCTTCTTCTAACACTGTCAGTGACTCCTAATACTTCGGCGTGGTCAAGTGACTGGCAGAGTAGGGATTAATAAAAACGTTTCCTATGAAAGTTGTTTGATTTGAAAAGCTCTATCAAATGGTACTTTGTTTGACCCGACTCTCATTTGAAATGTTAAAGTGATACGCCACTGATCTACTTCCTGTTAAGGCTGATTGATGAAATCAAGTTCTAGTGAAAGTTCACATGTGGTTTAGTTATAAATATTTTTGTCTCGAAAATTTTCAAGCACTAGTTTCCGAAATAAATTACTGTTATGGGTGGTCTGAATCCTCCTGTATATTACGTATTGTTACACAAGTGATTGTGTAAAATTAATAATGAATCTGCCAATACCATTAGACAAATTTTGTTAATGTTCTCATTAGAAAATTTAAGAGAAAGAAGAATGATTTTGGTTAACTTAAATGAAGTTCCCCTTGAAAGGAAAATAGGCACACAATAAATAAAATCTACAGACAAAGGAGAATAGTTGATGTATTTTCAAGGTCTATGTACGATTAACTACGAAGAAGAATAAATGGAAAGAGAGGTAGGAAGAGAAGAAGTGGAAAAGAGGGGATCATTAAACATTCTGTGACAAATATGCATGTAGGTTATTCATCAATAAAACAGTCGACAGAAACAAGAGGAAGCAATGCAAATAAGATAGGCCTAGGTCCCGTTTACGATGGAATAAATTTAGAAATTATGAAGTTTGTACAGATGAACTAGAATATCGATTTTTTGCTTTGTTGTATTTATGTTGAATGACTGGAATTTTCCTCAAGAATGGAGTATAATCGTATCTATACTTCGTTCCATAGTGTCTGACAGGAGAAGTAAACATTGTCGGCAGAGAAGGAGAGAAGTATAATTGCTATTCAACCAATGGCAGAGATCTCATTCCACGCTTATCTTAAAGTTGAGCAGCCTGAAGCGTTTTAGTCCGTCCAACTTCAAGACAAAAACGGCAGTACTTGAACCCAGGTTCGACTTCTCTTTCATCTCTGTGGACTGGTTGTTGTGTTTATCCTCTTGTTTTATTGTTGTCTCCAACCTCTAGTCCAGCCGTGGCGAAAACGCGACTCGCGACCACATTGTGGCTCGCAATGACAGCTGTGCATTTCTTTTGTTTCCTACCTTTCCCAACCCCCACCCTCTCACTCACTGGAGTCAAACTCCGTTCCATTTGTATTTGTCTCTGACCTGCGAGTGGCGTATCGTCGCAATGTCTCTCTCTAAATCATGTAGGGTAAACTAGGTAGTTATTGACCAGTATACGGTGATTGACCAGTTCCTTTTTTCAAGTATATTGTGAATAAACCACGATCGTGATTTCACTTTTTGCTGCATATACCTCTAGTAACAACCCTTATTTGTGGTTAGTTGTCGCTGTTCATCCCACTGAGTTAGTGTCTGTTGTCTGAGAGGACTGAAATCGATTGGAAATGCAACTGAACTTAAACAAGTGTAAGTAACTAGAGAAATTGCTAAGAATAATGCACGCAATAATTTATTTATTCTGCAAAGGATACATAAATTCTGGTGCTCGTTTTTACACTCACAGTGTGAGAAAAGGTATAAGGTTTCCGTCCACAGAATATTATTTTGTAAAAGTTTTTATATGACATAAAAATGCCCCGTGGTCAATCACTATAAAGTGTATGTCCGCAAACTACAGTGATTGGTCGTTCATAAATTATTTGTTAGAATAATGACCAATTTGCTTCAATTCTATATAATGTTATCGGTTAAACGATGGGGATTTTTACAGGACTGATACTATATTATAATGCCTAAGCCAGGTAAAGTGCATTATACAGGGGAAGCTTTACGAAACGCTACAGAACCTGTCCGCAGTGGATTTGATTTAAATGAAGCTGCCAAGAAGTTTGGTGTCCTAAAAGCAACCTTAGCGTCCAGAAACAAATATCCCGTTGAAGGAAAAGTGTTCTTTGGTCCTCGTCCAGTGCTGGGTGAAGCCATTTGTAATAACATCAGAGAAATGACACACACTTGCTTCTGATAAGGCACAAAAGAGAAAAATGGAAGAAGAGGCAGGAGAAGAAAGGAAGCGAATAAGAAATGAAAGAAAAGGCAGCGAGAAGAGTTCTTTTCTTATTTTTTTTAACTTGGTTATTTAACGACACTGTATCAACTACGAGGTTATTTAGCGTCGATGGGATTGATGATAGCGAGATGGTATTTGGCGAGATGAGGCCGAGGATTCGTCATAGATTACCTGAAATTTGCCTTACGGTTGGGCAAAACCTCGGAAAAACCCAACCAGGTAATCAGCCCAAGCGGGAATTGAACCCGCGCCCGAACGAAACTTCGGATCGGCAGGCAAACACTTTTGCCGACAGAGCTACGCCGGTGGCGAATAGTTCTTAATGAAAAAGATCAGAAGAAGAGAAACGAAACAGACAAGAAAAAAGTGAAAATAGTGAAAATTGTGAAAATGTGTTGTTCAATCACTAATAAATGAGTATTCAATAACTGTGCAGTAGACGGTCAATCACTAATAAGCGTGTGGTCAATAACTGTGCAGTAGACGGTCAATAACTGTAAAAGTGGACTTGTTGTGTTTATTTAATTTATCTTTGCATTAAAATTTTATTTTTTCTTTTGTTTATTGATTTTGATTTGTTTCTGAATCTTCACTTGACCCAATGCCTTTAAAATTCTCTCAATAAGTTACCACTGTTTTCCGCTATTTCATTGTTTTATTATTCATTAGCTTAAGTGGTCAATCACTATACAGTTTATCCTACCTCTATAAAAACGAAAGTTTTAAGTAGGATGGGAGGACGCATTTTTTGCTGCCAATATGGTGAGAATATTAAATGTATGATTTGTTCACAAGTATTACGAGGAAAAAGGTTGTATAACATAAAACGGCATTATACAACATGTTACTCATGAAACATTAAAATGTTAAGTGTTATTATTATTATTATTATTATTATTATTATTATTATTATTATTATTATTATTATTATTACTATTATTATTATCATCATTATCATCATCATCATCATCATCTCTGTACGTCGATCCTTTTTCAGCAGATGTACAAATAATGCGGTTAGATCTTCAATTTAAACTCACAGATTTACAATATGATCACAATCTAGTATATACAGTCGCGAAGCTCAATACGTAGTAAATATGCAAGCATTAGATAGTTGCTTACTACTAGGATCGCTAATATTGCCTCATTACAGGCAATGCAAAATAGTACCGTCACAGTCTATTGTTTCTAGCACCCTCAAAACTCAAGCTTCGTGAGTGTATATAGTAGACTGTGATATGATGTTAATGAAAGCTAGATGTAAGGACTAGACAAATGTTGAACTTTTCAAATAAAAAATATCCGAACCTTCGTTCTTTCGCTTGCTCTTTTGAAGCCATGTTCGCTACAACTTACGTTTGTGAAAAATTATTTTCAACAATGAAAATAGTAAAAACCAAATTTAGATCACGACTGACAGACAAATACCTTTGTGATCAACTACGACTGGCAGAAGTGACATAATTCCTGATTTTGAAATTCTGTCGCAGAGACATTCTGAAGACAATTTATTTTAGATTGTGATAATGTGTCTTATGTTTTCTTGTTCATTTCTTTCTTCGTTACACGGGCTAAACATTAGTTTGTAGCCTTGTACTGTATAAAATTATATTTAAGTGCTTGACGTAAGGAAAATGAAAAACCGTTAATAAGTCAGACAGTTGCTTCACTTCCCCTTCGGGTGTCCGCCTCCCTCCCTAGGTGCTGTGCACATTGCAGGTTACACAGTGACTCGGCGCACGATCGCATTTTCGCCACGGCTACTATACGTACATACAAAGGCAAAACGAGAGACTGCAGAATCAACAGCACATAAAAATCTACCAGTGTACGCAAGTGTACTCCCTAAGAAGTTATAAGTATGTCTTTACACAATGAAGAACAAGCTAAGAACAACATTTCTGTAATGGAGAGGCAATAAAAAAAATAAAGTATATAATGTAAAAAAAATTGTTCTTCATAGATAATTTGAAATCCTTTCATAGCCACCGATATAGCTAGGTCGGTAGAGGCACTTGCCTGTTGATCCCGAGATGTGCTCGTTCCTGGGTTTGATTCCCGCTTCAGGCGATTTTCTAATTGGGTTTCTTCCTAGGTTTTCCCCAACCGTAAGGGAATATCGGGGAATCCTTAGCCTTAGAATAATAATAATAATAATAATAATAATAATAATAATAATAATAATAATTTATTTATTTATTTATTTATTTAATCTGCCAGAGTTAAGGCCAGTAGGCCTTCTCTTCCGCCCAGCCAGACTCTAATTCACATTGGTAAGAAATAGTTATAATAATAATAATAATAATAATAATAATAATAATTTATTTATTTAATCTGGCAGAGCTAAGGCCAGTAGGCCTTCTCTTCCGCCCAGCCAGACTCTAATTCTAATTGAATACAATTGCTTACATAGTTATTACATTAATATCTAGACCATAAAACAACATGAAAGTAAATAATGAAAGTTGGATAAGTAATGTTAGTGGGACAATAATAAACATTGGTAAGAAATAGTTATAATAATAATAATAATAATAATAATAATAATAATAATAATGAGATAATTTAGACATTTATCTGTGATATATATATATATATATATATATATATATATAACCATTAAACATTGAGAAACCTGAAACAGCTATTATTGTTAACAAGAATTGTTAGAAAAATATTTCGTTAGCCTATTCTTAAATTGGTTTGATGTCTGACAGTCCCTGGCATTACTCATATGCCAAATACTAACTCGCTATCTCCAATTCCATCAACGCTAAATAACCTAGTAGTTCATACAATGTCGTTAAATAACCAACTAAAATAAAAGCATTTGAATTATGTTCTCATAAAAAACTTGCGGGATGCAAAGGATAAAAAGGTATTACCAACACAATGAGATTAGTTCAAAGTATATACGAAAATACACCCCAGGAGCGAAACAAAAATTATTTTACAGAAATAAATAAAGAATTCAGCTGGGGTTCCTCATTGTCACCGATTTTACTTAACATTTATATTGACGGTGTTGTAAAATCAAACACTGCCAAGAAATAATAAACTAAGTTTAACTGACAAAAAGTTTTATTTTTAACACGGTTTTATTTGCTGACATTTGGAGGTCTAAATATAGTGGATACCGAGTACGATAGGAAAGGAACACTGTATGTTTTGAATGGTATTGCAAGATTGTGTACCTTTAAAATATAAAAGATACAACGGCGATGAACTTCAGCAGTGAAAGGAATTTAACACAAAAATGTTAAGAAGCAATAATTGCTTGTAATTGGGAAGTTAAACAGTTTTAAATATTACTTAAGGAATTTCAGTGATACAGTGATAGGAAAGAGACATTTAAGTGACTGTAGATAAATTCATAAAACATGTAGTAGAATTAGTAACAGATGTAGTGTAAGGAAGAAAGAAAATAGGGTTTCTCTATAGCTATGAATTTATTTATTCGTAATTTTCTGCCAGAGGGCAGGTCTTTCACTGCAAAGCCAGCATTCTCCAATCTTTCCTATTTTCTGCTTCATCTTAGTACCCGCATATGACCCATATTCATTCATTCATTCATTCATTATTAGCACTACAGCCCATGAAGGGCCTGGGCTTCCTTAATCAGTAGAAACCATTCATCTCTATCTTGAGCCCGTTGTCTCCATCTCTTGCATCCAACTCTCCGCAGATCATCCTCCACATCCTGAAGCCACCTCAGCCTTGGTCTTCCTCTCTTCCTTAATCCTCCTGGGTGTCCATATAATGCCCGTTTAGGTAATCGGCCTTCTGGCTTACGTTCAAGATGTCCCAACCATCTAAGTCTGCCTTTCTTAATGAAGGAAACTATACCCGGTTCTCCATACAGTTCCATTAGTTCTTTATTTGTTCTACTTCTAAACTGACCATTTTCAAAATGGGGACCACATATCTTTCTCAGGACTTTTCTTTCCCAAACTGCTAGCATATTTTCATTATTTATTGTTAAAACCCAAGCTTCGCTAGCATATGTAACCACTGGTCTTAGAATAGTTTTATAAATTATTTTCTTTGCAGATCTGGATAATGAACCGAGTTTAAATAGTTTTCCAAGCCCAAACAGGCACCTATTACAGGCCATTATTCTTGTCTTTATTTCTGAGGATATATCATTATTGTTTGTAATCATTGTACCTAAATTTTTAAAACTTGTACAATTTTCAAAATTATGGTGATGAAAGACCACATTGTCCTGCTTCTGTACCTCTCTTCTGGATGTTTTCTGATCCATATAGGCCTATCTTAATGTTGTATATCATCTGTCTTCTTCTGCCCCGAACTACTGTATTCTCCCGTTCACCATTCCTTCCAGTTCACCATTCTGTATGCAGTTTCCTCTTAGCTATGAAATAACACTCTTAATTGTGACTCAGGGGGAAAGGATCTGGCCACTCTACCCCATTATCTCCTGGTTTAGTTGCCTCATAAGTTGTGCCTTGTTGGTATCACTTATAAGGTTCAGACCTGTCTTCGGACAGTTAAGTAAACAACAAATTTATCTATACAGATGCTGGTTTCAGAATGTAGGGGGGAGGGGTTAATTCTATACACATAGTTAAACATTTCGCCACCTGGTGTGCTGCAGGACGCATGGAGCAGTTAGTTATGCTTTTCGCCACTTTGTGTGCTGCTATATGCTTGGAGTAATTACTTAATTAGTTATCCGTAAAATAGTAGGTGGCAGCAAGGTCAGTATCTTCATTAGCGCCTCTAGCGTTTGAAATGGGAAACTCGCATCCTATTATATTCATCCATGCTCACCTCTCAACCGAGTACGTCTTCTGATTTATAGACAACCAACATTCAGCCAAGTAGCCTCAAAAGTCATCCCGAAAAGTATAAATTTCTGTTAAAATATTGCGTTTCTTCAACTTTACATTACACATTTTAACATTCTGTTTGTTAACTCTCTGTTAGGACTAGAGATTCTTGAGTTTAACCATAATCTATAACCAAGTATAGACTCAATTCTGTTTTCTGAACTCTGACAATTGCGATTCTCGCTTGTTTGCGTTGTCTGACTCAGAATAGAAAGACTTCTATCCTCTCAGGTTTAATTTATGCTTCTTTCCATCGTCTGTATCACAGTAGCGTGGAGCGGCGTATTAGTATTTCTGTTATGAAATGGAAAACACTGGAACAAAAAGAAATCGTGGGACTAATTTCTCTTTTTTCGAGAGAAGCCTTCTGTTGGAAATAATTTCGCAGTATAAACCAATTATTCAGAATAAACAAACAAACGGATCTGCGTTGAAAACGAAAAGTTGGCTTGGCAGAAAATAGCCTATATCTTTGTATGAACTTCTGTTCTGTCAAATCATTGAAATCAACCGCTCTTTTTATGTATTCATGGATATCATTTTCTAAATAATCAAGATTTGAAAGTTCAGCATCTAACGTACCAGCCATATTAAATACTTCTATGTTAACAGAGAATTAAATGATTTAACTGCATGACATTGGGCAGTTAAATTAACATAGGTTTTAACAGCCTGTTAGTACTAACAGTAGTTGAAGAAATACTTCAACCGTTAAGTTTACAGTTATAATCGAATAACATATTGTTATAATTTAACAAAGGTTGAAGAAACCGGGCCCTAGTCTTAGAAAAAAGCTTTTGTCCCAGAAAGGAGGCAGTGCGCATGATCAGAGGATGACCGATCTGGTTCACAAGAGAAGGACTAGTTGAGTTAATAAAATTAGTTTTGTTTCGTTGTATGTCTGATCTTACGTACTGACTCCTCCTATCTGCGCGACAAAGCTTTTTTTAAGTCTGTACACAGAACTGCCCTCATGTTAAAGTGGAAAACGAACCAACTTATACACTAGGGACAAGTATTCGTTGTCGTCTCAGGAATGTCATGTCCTCAACAATAATAAATAATAATTATTGGTTTTATTTCTGACGTAATTTTTATATTTCTTGGATATTATTCTTATTTTTATCGCAGATAAATTTTTAAATTAGATAATAAATGGGGAAAAACAAATAATAATGTTAATATATCCATTCAAATAAGCAAAATAAAATTATGTATGTGTTTATTTACAACTAGCCATACCCGTGCGCTCCGCTGCACCCGTTAGAAATAAATATAAAGTAATTACATAATTAAAATAGGACATATGGACCAGGGAACATTCGTGTTTGATAGAAGGATAAATCGTTTAATATGTTACTTAATTTAAATTGTATTTAAAAAATGAAATTGCGATCATTTTGGTCCAGAGAGCACTCATTTGGTGCGATGACAATTCCTTTAACATGTTTCTTATTTGTTATTACACGCAATAGTTTAATGAAGATTGACATAGCATTTAATGTGTAAACTTTATATTGCTTGCTATATGGTTCCATTTAATTATTGTAATAACTTAATTTTAACCCTTGTTTTCTATGTCTTCAGTAAATGGCGCTTGGCCCACTATGGTTCTGAAACCTTCAAATAACTTAAATAGTGATACAGCAAAAACAGTGATATGTAATTATATTTCTTTCTTTCGAAAATGTAAGAATTCACGATCTCCTATGTACCATTGCCATGGAATGAATAAATGTGTTTTTTCTTCCTACTCAAAAATTTTGTATTTTGCACATGGGAATTACTGCAGGAACAACAACGCTACAATCTGAGGCGGCGGTGAAAACGTGTTGTATTGTTATTTTAAAAGTCTATGAGACCTACCAGATTTTGCATACAATAAAACTTATCGGAAATCATTTTTAAAGAAACTTTTGTTATGTAACATTTTTCACAAAAAAGCAATAATAAGCGAGATATTTCGATTTAATTCAGGTCCCGTTAAATGAAGTATTTTTAATGTCATACAGCCTAAAATCTAAATTACAACGAACTTAATTTATATTTCAATTTTCATCGAAATCCATTCAGCCATTATCGCGTGAAAAGGTAACAAACATCCAGACAGACAGACATACAAACAAAAATGTCAAAAAAGCGATTTTCGGTCTCAGGATGAATAATTATACATGTTAACACCAATAATGTTTGGAAAAGCGAAAATTACCAGATATTTTTCGGCTACATATTTATTATTAGTATATATTATATTATATTATATTATATTATATTATATTATATTATATTATATTATATTATATTATATTATATTATATTATATTATATTATATTATATTATATAAAAAGTGCGTTGATAACGGATATACTCCGATAAGAAATTTTTAATTTGTTGTGGGGGCTCTTGAATCTCAGAAGCAACAACTTTTACAACAGCGCAACATAATCTGCTTGGCTCATTACCCAACTTTTTTTGCATTGCATTTATTGCATATATAGTCTATTTTATGTATTTTAACACGATTCGATTGATCATAGTTAAAATTTGAATTATAAAATAATGGATTGCTAAGCTAACGTACTATTACTGCATACTAAATCAATACACTCTCGTTGTCCGTTAATTCTCTGAGATTAAAATGAGTGTGTACATAGATATTATTTTAATAAATACAGAAAACGAATGTACAAAAAAGCCTATCAAATTTTCTGTGCATAGGAAGCTATTTTAATTTTACCTGTCTTCGATTTACTAAGAAGTTACTGTAATAACATTATAGCAGTATGTCCATCTAGAGAAACTACACTTTCCAATGGTGAAATAATAATTAATTATACAAATCGGTTAATTTAGCTTCCGATATTACTTCATACAAACACAGAAACATTGTCTGTAGGCTAAGTTTAATAGCTTTCGATTGTTGCTGTCCAAGGCCCCTTTTTCGATTGTTGTTGTCCAAGGCCCCTTATAGACGAAGTCATTTGTTATTTCATTGCACCGTCTTAGATGGCGTTATTTTAATTTCAAAACTCATTTATCTCATTAAATATCAGTTCTATCAAAATTGTGTAAAGTATAAAACTTTTTCGGAAATCATTTTTAAAGAAACTCTTGTTATGTAACATTTTTCACAAAAATCAATAATAAGCGAGATATTTCGATTTATTTAATTCAGGCCCCTTATAACCCCCCTTTTAAATAAAGTATTTTGAATGCCATATAGCCTAAAATCTAAGTTACAACGAACTTAATTTATATTCCAATTTTCATCGAAATCCGTGCAGCCATTATCGCGTAAAAAGGTAACAAACATACAGACAGACATACAAACAAAAATTTCAAAAAAACGATTTTCGGTTTCAGGGTGGTTAATTATATATGTTAGGACCAATTATTTTTGGAAAATCGAAAATTACCAGAAAAATTTCGGCTACAGATTTATTATTAGTTAGATGCAAATGGGTAAATATTCGGTGGCAGTGGTAACTAATTACACTCAATAATTACAATAATAATTAAAATACAGTCATATTATTAACAATAAAATAATAATAGCAATATATAATAATATTAACAAGGAGCATCCTAAATTAAATGAATCACTTAATATAACATAGTTAATTAAAGTAAATCTAATTTATATCTTAACCCTAAGTTCGAACAAACCCACGAGCATATATCGTCGTGTGAATGCAAGAACTAGGTAACTTTATTTTTTATATTTTGTGACATTGAATATTTACTTGTTTATTGCACTAAACAATATGTCTCGTTTTCATTTACCTATTTGTTATTTTGGAAAATAGATGTCGCTGGTGTCGTTCGATTAGTTACCTAGTTCTTGTATTACATTTTGTGCGATTTTTGCTATGCTATAAAAGAGGTAACTAAAAAACGTAAATTTCGAGTTATCTAGTTCTTACATTCACACGACGATGTGATATGTTTATACATGCACAAGTATCTTTCAGCGCTACACTCATTTCGCTATCAATTCACTCATTGTACTTGAACTATGAAACATTTCACTAACACTTCGAAAACATTTCTCTGTTCAAATACTTTACACTACCACTGTAAACTATAGAACTTCACTGACACAAACATACTTTACTGACACAACACACTTCTTCACTGATACAACATTTCAAATAACAAAATATTGATTACACCCTTATTATTCCGTAGAAATTTACTTACTATATTAACCTCAGATCGCTAGCCTAGACTCCATTACAAGCAATTTAGGACGTTCACTGTAAGTCACTTCCTTTCACTATAAATCTATCTTATTTCTCTGCCACCATAACTCTCAGAATTTACTGTATGCATTTAAAAGGGAAAATCTTCGAAATATGCATTTATGACCTGCCCACTGATTAATTTTGAAGGACCGCGTTATTTTGGCCGTACATAGGTAGCATAATAATTAGTACTTTAATTGTGGACTGGAATTAATGGTTGGGCGAGAAATAGTTTCTTGGCTTCATTCGAACTTAAAAACCATGATCGACAAAGATTCACTTTTACTTTATCAATATATCAAATTAATAAAAAGAATACATGCAATTGCATGAAGTTCCGCGGTCTAGCCAAGACAAAAAAGCTATTTTTCAGGGACTATATTATTTTTAGTTGGCAACATAGACCAGGACGGTGCGTGGAGAGATTGTAGTTTGGGGAAAGGCCAAGATTCTCATCAACAATTTGCTTTGTTGGACCAATAAGAAAGGTAGATGATAATATGTTTAGTTTGAGTGGAAGAGGCCATATTTCCCGGCTTAGAATCAACATTTCAGCTGTCGAAGTACTGTACGTTCTCTCTTGACCTCGGGTTTGGCGTTTAGCATCACGTAAGCAGAGAGTTCAAACATGTGATTCCCAACACAGAGTGTGCCAACAACAATTCCATAGCAAAGCTGGTCTATTCAGTGCTTCAAAACTCAATAGTAAGTACGTTGATACAAATTTAAGATTAAATGGTTTAGTTTGAACTATTATACACTGTGATCTTTTTAAATTTAAAAATACAAATATCTAGTTGCAGGCTATTTAGTTAAGGGGTTAGGTATAGCTTACAGCAGTAAAATTTTTGAAAATATTCAACTTTTTTTTTTTCGCCATTACTGTATCTTGTACAATATTGAAAATTGGTATGTGTAAAACACTATCCTTCTGTTGTATGAAAATAGTACATTATGCAACGAGCCTATAATGATAGTAATTAAGAAGCGAGTTTCATACGACTTTTTATGCTCGACCATATTTCTAACTTGAAATTACAGTATTCAGATGTATACATTTTATTTGTATCTGACAAGATCGGAAGTGACCTTGTTCTAGGTCGTGAATTGTGAGATGTGCGCAGACGCGAAAGTATTGATTTTTTCCGAGGAACAATAATGTCATTGACCTTGTGTAATCCGTTAAACTTGGTATAATTTTGATTATTGAATTCGACATTGAAAAACAAGATAACAAATTGAGTTTATTTGAATATTATTTACAATTAACGCTAATTATTATAGTAACAGAACATAACCTTCTGCGACAGTATTGGATTTCCAGCCTCTGTGACTTTTCGCTAATTCTCTTTCGATTGCATATCCGAGAATAATCGATACTTGCGGTTTTATAACGGTACAAAGCTGACTCGTTATTGGCTGAACACCTGTAAGCTGAGTTGTCATTGGCTGAAAGCACCTGAACTTTAATGAGTAGGTGTACTTTAATGACATGCATTAAAGGACTGCTACCAGGTGTATAATTACTACATTTCGACATGGTCGAGCATAAAAGTATTTTTACGATTTAAAAAATATATATTTATATCTTTTTTTCAAAATTCAAAGTTTACTGTGCAGTGATGAAGCGTTTCCCTCATACCTCATAAACTTGTTAACTTTTTCATGTTCTCTCCCTTTTATTTTATTGCTGAAACTCGTGTTTACAATATCATGCTATTTCAACTACATTCCTTAATAAACAATATTTGTTTATTTTGTGTTAGATATTTGGCCATTTTTATAAATGAATTTATTTTTTATCAGACAGTCTATCAAATATAGAGAAGTGATTTTGCATCATATTGTAGATATGGCATGCACAAATACACACAAAAAATTTCATCACAGAATGTTGGCTACTTTTTGAGTTACGAGGGAAAAGCTTCATCACTGCGCAGTCAACTTCGAATTTTGAAAAAAAAAAAATAATAATAATAATAATAATAATTTATTTTTAATGGTAAAAACATGTTTATCATATAGCAGAAGGACAGTGTTTTATACATACTAATTTTCATTATTGTACAAGATACAGTAATGGAGGAAAAAATGTTGAATATTTCCAAACTTTTACTCCTGTAAGCTGTACTTAACCCCTTAAAGAGAAACAACTTGTAAATCTGGGTTTGTGTCGTAAAGTTATTCTTAATCCATTAGTATGCGCAAATCAATTTAGTCCAAATTTGGAACATCATTACTTACGAAAAGTTTTAAGCTACTTCGCACTATATTTAATAAGAACGTGTGTGAAACATAAACATCACAGTTTATTCAGAATGTGTCATAAAGTTGTTAATATTTTATTTCATACATTTAAATGTCGGTTTAAAGAAAAAGTAGTCACTTATATGCTCAGAAAGCTTAAACCTATATGTAAATATCCCGATATAATTATAAGGTTCTATAAATACAAAGTAGATCTATAGGCCCTAATCATCATATTTCAATTAATAACTTTTGTCAAAATAAGTCATCCAGAAATAAATAATGATGCATTACATTTAGTGCACATATCATGTTACTAATTTTCGTTATTAACTCTACAGTTTTCATCCCAAACTTTTGAATATTTACAGTATTTATATTAAATTGGTTTAACCTTGTATCCTGTTTCCTCCATAATTAGGCCTACTTACTTCTATGAGTTTTAAAACTTTTACAATTTTCATCCAAAATTTATGAATTTTAAACTACATAAACATACCTACAATACTTTCATCTGTACAAAATTGTGTGTCATTAGGATAATAGTTTCGAAATGATATTTTTTAAATGTATTTTATATTGACGTCACTAAAAAGGCTCCCTGCGTCACAATTTTCACATTTTTAATTCATAATAGCTCAATAGCTTCAAAATAGTAATTGTAAGATAAATTAATTAGCTTTTTGAGCTCGGTCTAAATAGAGAGCCACAATAAACTTTTAAATCGATTTTCTCAATTTTTCACCATTATTTCACCATAGTGTCCCCTTAAACCCTGTTTGGGGTCGTTTATGACCCAACATAATTATGCATTTTTATGAAATATAAAAGTAGGCCATTTCTTATTATTTTTGTTATATTTTTAGTTCTTATTTATTTATTTACATATTTTCAACAAGCAACATTAACTAGCATAAATATTAGACGGAACAAGAATAGTTTTTATCGCCTTAGCATTAAATTTTGTTATTTCTCTTGATCACAGTCAGATCCAGGGCCGAGGGTGGTAAAACTGAGAGAGGAGTTTCCGGGGGGAAATGCAAATTCGTCCGAAACTGGCAAACACGTCGCATTTCGAAGGTGTGACATTTTAATCGAACATGTAAACTCGTCCGCCTAGCGTTTATTTCTTTACATTGGCAAATGTAAATTCGTCTGCCTAGCGTTTATTTATTATCGTTTGTCACAAAACTAACGCATGTGAATTTTTTCATGCAAATTTCAACAAGAATTTGAATACTTCTCATTCAAACATTTACTATTTTATCAACATTTTAAAATAATTTCAGACAGAAATGTGCATCAAGCTACTAAATATAAATACACAGAGAATAATTAAACGAGCTACCAGGAATAAGCAACTGCGTATATGCAAGCCCTAGAAAATTATAAAGCAGGGAATTTGTGCATGGTAGATTTTATTAAAATTACTTCTTATTATTTTAATCCGAGATAAGTTTGTCCAGTCGTCCTGGGTGGCGTAGATGGTTAAGACACCTGGTCTCTGTGCCCGAGGTTTTTTTTAATATTTGTCCATGGTAGATTTTATTAAAAGTACTTTTCATGAGAAACATTTTTAACATCCCACTTGCCAGTCGGATAAAATGGAAAGGAAAGTGTTCTCTTTAGCATTCGGACGAGTTTACATTTCCATGATACTGATATTAAGTAGGTATGCGGACGAGTTTACACTTCCATGATACCGATATTTAGTAGGAATGTGGACGAGTCTACATGTCAGATTATAGGTAATTATTTCTATCGGACGAATTTACAGTTTCCCGTTTCCTGTAGAAAGACTGTGCAGGCGATTGTTTTATTACCCTTTTACCAGAATGCTAAACGTTTCGATGGAACTTTCTGATTGGATGCTAGTGGGAAACATTGTTGTATACGAGATATATCTCGTAACCAAGAGAAACCCACAGAGAACAACAAAATAGCCGCCATAGCCTATTTATTTTGAGACTATTTTATTAGTCGTTTGTATGTTTATGTTATTTAATTAAGAAAATAAGTGAAAATTTTGTCAGAACTAATATTTTATTTATACTTGTTCTGTTGAAATTTTTACTAACTATCTTAATTAAATAGCATAAACACACAAAAATACTGTCCAAATTTCACGAGAGGATCCCTGCGAGGGGGGTATGGTCCTTGCGGGGTAAGAGGAGAGAGTAAGCTAGTAACTCAGCGTTCTTGAAGGAGCAGGTGGATGGGAGTGATGTCATTGGCCGGCTGGTACAAGCAAGGCTCAGTCAATGGCCCGCCCAGTTCCGTGTCGGGGTAAGTTATAAGAGTGGAGGAAAAACTTTCATTCCTTGCTCGGATCTTCTCGTGAAATGCGGACTGTAGTAACATTCGTCTTTAACAGTGTTTATAATTTAACCAACAAAACCACCAATATCGCACTCAAATTTTCAAATGTTATGCTTCACAGCCAGACCATCAGGGGTTTCGCTGTCGTCACATGCGCCGTGCACTTCTATTATTTTATTTAGTTGTTCTGTAATCAATCTGGCCATATCTCACTGAAGAATTAGTTAACAATTTATTGCATTTTTTTTTTGATGTTGTGATATTATTACATGTAAAATTACTACAGTATTCACGGGTTGTAAAAGAAAGAAAATAGATATTACAGGACATGCGAACAATACTAGTTGCCACTTAGTAGCCTATTCTTCATTTTACAGCAGAGAAATTACAGAAATGTGTCAACAAATGAACTGACAAATAAACACCTTCAGGAAACAAAATTAGCCTAACTGTAATGAATATCATAGGAGACATGGATAATAATAATATTGTTTACTCTTTTTTTTCCTCATAATTTTATTCCACTGGATAATTAGTTAACACATTTATTACTCTCCGACTTACTTCATTACTTTTTTCTGTTACTATTATTGCAAGATCTTAATAAAACTAACTGCAAATTTTACATGCACATTGAAAGAATTAAATTGTCTTCCATTATATGAACTAATATTTTCTCCACTCTTTTCAGGCTATGGTCCTCAGGTTGCAGATCTAGGTATCAAGGTGCCATAGGCCGACTAAAATTCCTCAGGAGGCCTTTCTGTATTATAGGTAAGTGTACGAGATGGCCATAAATTTAGTGTAGCCAATGCAGAATGTATCGAAATTAGTCCACTTCCTTTCGTAGAGGGATATATTATGTTGCAGAATACGTGTCTGATGCCAGATATAAAGACAATTATCCGATTTTTAAATATTCATCTGTTTCAGTTCACTTTAAATATGAGTCTACTAACTTCCTGCATTCCCAAAAACGTAGAGAACATTTTTAAGGTATTCATCGACTCCACATTTTACCTTAATGTCTTTCAAACTTTGGTGACATGATTCTTGGGTGTAACCAAGCAATTTATATAATTCAAACTTGAAAATCGAATTTGGGGACCCAAAGAATTTTTTTTTGAAAAAAAATTAATAAAATTTTGGACCGACCTAACTCCATTAGAAATTGACCCTAGGTAAACCTTCTTTTTCGAAAATAATCCTACGTAAGGAGAATGTTACATACAAAAATTATGTATTTATCTTGAACCATTCAAAAGATATGCCACATTATATAAACACTTTAGAAAAATATATATATATATATATATATATATATATATATATATATATATTTGTATATTTGTATATGTATGGGATAAAATAATTCTAAACGACTGAAAATAATAATTTAATTTAAAACATAGCCACATGTTTAAGCTTTAATTTCTTACCCCAATGAAGTCTTTTGGCCAAATAGAATTCTACTTTTTATCCGTCCAAAAGAATAATAAATATCGGAAAGTGTGAAATATGAGAAAACAGACACTTAAGATCGCGTACGGCATAGTAAGTATAGTGTACTTACAATGCACTTCAATGCACTTATATTGTAAGTGCTCAAATAATTATGAAATTATTGAGATCATGTGTAAGTAAAAAATAAATCCATGACGCTACAGCGCTGAAGGGCCAAGACCGACCAGCCGGCTGTTGGCCTCATGTTCACTTGCCGAAGCTGAGGTGGAAGATCATCCAACCAGAATGGAGATATCGTGTAGTTAGCACGATGATTCCCCCAACTGTTATAGCTGGTTTACGAAACTGGATTTTCGCTACCTATCGTAGCTTCCCAAGTGCATCACGATGCTGGATGGCACCGGTCCCATACATTGGCCGAAATTTCATGAGAGAATTCCTTCCCCCATGAGGACTCGAACCAGCGCGCATTCCGTAACACGAGTCCTAGGCAGGATGCCTTAGATCGCGACGCCACGGCGCGTTACATTGAGATAATGTGTATAAGTTCTATATTTTTGAAAATATAATAAATAATATTACTATGATGTACCGTTCTACCGATTCTTCACCATATGGATACGCGGAATTACTGCACTGAAACTCCATATGTACTCCGGTACATCATACTAATACGATAAGGCGTAAGTAATCACTTTGTGGTTCAAGACGGCGCCATATTCCGTCGGATCCCGGCCACTTAGTCACTCGTAATGAGTGCACCTCTGTACTTGTGGTTGGACATTGTGTCTACTGTCACACATACTGTGACACGGTACACGAGGGTAGGCCAACAAAGGAGAACAAGTAGGTAAAACTTAAAAATGAGAGGGATTCAATCCGGCATCGGAACTTCAATCCGGTGTGGCTTAGTGGATAAAGCGCCTCACGTAAAGCTTGGAAACCTGATTTTGAGTCCCAGTGTGATGGAGAGAATTTCTCCGTTCTACCGATTCTGCACCATATAGAAGAAATGAGCTTCCAAATGATGCAAAAACATTATTTACCAAATTTTTAAGTAATGTTTTTCTTGCTGTCAAAGAAAGTTACGATTTCTGAAAAGGGGTAAGTCTTTCAGAGTCGTGTACCTTTCACAGCACGAGAAGCCTTAAAGGGAATTAATCGTAAATAATTTTTTTTTCACACTGTATATATTCATCTTTTTACAACATTGTTCAGTTTCAGATACATTAATTTGTTAGCGGTATTGATTCACAGAAGCGATTTACCACACATGGAAAATCCATTACACTCACAGCAAGTAAACTCCTTTAATGAACAGGACTAGCGCACGCTATAGTTTTCAGTGACATTAATATTATGTTCTCTGCACGCCAGTTGTCCCTGACATACTTACTAATCGTCCCGTACGATCTCATTTGAAGTAAAAGCATTTTTCCCTTTATCATGAAATTAAAAATACGTAATAATTAGCACTATTATATATATACATATCTGATATCGACACGTTTTGGCTGGATTCCACCCTCTAAATACTTATACAGGGACATCATTTTATTTTTACTTCAATTTTTATTGTACCTGAGTTTTTGAATGTACTTCATTCCCACCCCTTCTACAAATGAAGTTCCAACTGTCCTCCAGACAGAATCAAGGCCGCATATAGTAAACAGCACTGAGTTAGTGAGTATAGTACGTTCCAGAAATATGTTCGCGTTTTCCAGTGACGAAAGAGCTTTCGATATTGAATCATATTTTCGCACAGGTACTGTTCGTTTGCCTACGTCGCATCCCGATTTCCCCCACCTGCTTCTGCTCGCCCCTCTGAAAAAGCTGGGCTGTCTTAGCTCTTTACTGAAAACATTAATTTCTGTTAGGAATTGGACGTTTACGTAATATTATACAACTGTTTAAAATAACTTAAATAAAAGGGCCTCGTTAAGTAATTAACTGTCACGTGATTTCCCCCTTTCTACGATCCTGCAGCATAAACACTTGGACGGACAGTAGATAGCATGTCTGAGTAATTTTATCTGTGCGGGTCGGGCAGAAGTGGAGATTGAATTTACAGTACATAAGGAACTCTTTTATAGAGTAGGTATAGAATTATTTCAGCATGAGTTACTAGTATACGAAGGACGAAACTGGCAATTGGAATTAGATGCAATACTCTATAGTGCGATAATATGCACAAAAGAACTGAAGCCTGTATCGAAATGAACGGCCACCATTTTCAAATATGTCTTTAAATATCCATATTATGATTATTTTTCAATTGAACTTCATTCTCTAAATTGTACGCTAATGTGCTGTAGACAGTATAATATACACTGCATAATGAATACGTTCGCATGGATAACTCAGTTCGTGCGTAAAAACACTTATAGTTAATACAGTACAGCATTTTGATTAAACAAAAACCTAATGAAAATTATCGAAGTCAAAATCGCGATATTTCCTAGTTTACGTAAATGGATTAACTAGTTTTCTTCCCTCCTGTACCCAGTAAAGTGACTTGTTTGTGATTTACGCCAATATCATCGAACTCCAGCCGTGGAAGGAGATAGCGAACGGTGTTTCCAGTTCTCCAAAGGTATAGCCAGGTTGATATTAGAAAAGTTAGTAAAAATAAAATGATGTCCCTGTATAAATCATGTCTGAACGAGTCTCAATTACTGACCAAGTGCCTAGTAAGTTTGCATTTGAATTCAGCTATTCCTGGCTTAACATAACGTCAGGTATACCACAGGGGTCGGTACTCGGACCATTGTTGTTCACAATATATGTCAATGATATTACATCTCTTGTAAGGCATTGTAACTATCACTTGTATGCTGACGACCTTCAATGCTATATCTCTTCCCGCTTAGAGCAAGTAAATGACGCTATAGATAAATTGAACGAAGACATTGACTCGATTGTGACATGGACAAAGAAATTCCATCTTAATATCAAACCTGGAAAGACACAAGCAATTATATTAGGACACAAACGACAAACCGACGCTGTAAAGCATCTCGACATTTCCCCCGTTAAAGTAAGTACAGTGCATATTCCTTTCAGTTCTTCGGTAAAAAAAATCTTGGCATTCACACGGATAACAATCTCAACTGGGACATGCAAATCATAGAAAGCTGCAGGAAAGTATATTCTATTATCCATGTGCTAAAAAGGATCTTCCCTTTTGCTTAAAAAAAGTCCCTTGTGCAGACACTTGTATTTCCCTATTTTGATTATGCCGACATTTTACTGACTGACTTCTCCAGCGACAACAAAACGAAACTTCAACGTGCTCATAATTTGTAAATGTAAACTTCATCTTACGATGTTGGATGACGTATATATGTCCGTTGATGTGACATTAATGAATATTTAAATACTTATATAGTCACAATCATGCCATGGTATGAAAGAATCCCGCTCGAGGTTGTGAAATTTTTCTTTCATACCATGGCATGATTGTGACTATATAAGTATTTAAATATTCATAATTTGTGTGTACGTTTTGTAAGCAATGTTCGTAAATATGATCATATTACGCCATCCCTGGAAGCAATAGGTTGGCTTAAACTAGATAAGAAAAGAAATTTACATTCACTTCTCCTTCTCTTCGAAATCTTGAACTCTTCTATTCCTTCGTACCTGTCGTCTCGCTTCACTTACCTTTCTTCCCACCACAATCTGAACACACGCTCTCGCCATGAAACAACACTAACAATACCATCCCATCGCATCTCCTCATACGCATCCTCTTTCACAATAGCCCTGCCAAGACTCTGAAATTCGTTACCTGGTAGCATCAGGAACTGTCGAAATAAAATTGAATTCAAACGCAAACTTACTAGGCACTTGGTCAGTAATTGAGACTCGTACAGACATGGTTTCTTGTAATTAGTTCTCTTAATCTGTCACAAAATATTTCAATATCCGGTAATTTCATCACTATAGAATTTTGTTATTCTAGGTTTAATTTGTAATTCAGTAAATACAAAAATATTTTTTGTTCTTAATTTCTATGATAAAATGTCTAGCTTTCATTAATCAGGTAATATTGCAGTACTTTAATTCTTATTGTAATTTTAATTGTAAATTTAATATTAATCCTAATTTTGTTCTTCATATTATAGTTGTAGGCTAATCCCCTGGTAGAGGGGCAGAGAAGGCCTGACGGCCTTATCTCTACCTGGTTAAATAAATAAATACTAAATACTATTAGGCCTACTACTATACAAGAGACTTATGGTCACGTGCATCAACGTCGGTTAGTGTAACCACTGGTTAAAATTGCCACTAAACTCCTGGTTAAGCATTTCTACGGTAATCGATCTCGGTTACGACTTAAACAGGAGGTTAACCATGGTAGTCTCTAACCGGCCATATTCGAGCGGTTAAAGGTGATAACCAGTGATTAGTAGGCCTAGTAAAACAAAATGGCGGTTAAACCCATAGCCGATTATTCCGAAGACGACTAGTATTCTTGGATAGGGATGATGGTGAACGTGGAATTTTATGAGCAGAAAGAGAATTCTTACGAGGAACTGTGCAACACAAAATTTCAGAAGGGATTTCGTTTATAAAAAATGTACCATGTCATTTCTACTACAATAGATGAATCACTTGGAATAGCCTACAAACAGTCCTATTTCTTCCATGAATCGACTGTTCACGTTAAGATTCTATGCAACTGATAGGCCTATGTTCAATATTTTAATACGGAAAACTCGAGTATCTCTTTTCCTACGTATCAGGCTGAACGAAGAGAGGTTATCGATTAACCTTAGCATATTACATACTTCCCTGGTATAATTGGGACCCTGGATTCCTACTAATCTTCTTCATCCGTTTCCTTTACGGGTAAGTTATTCCATTGCTTTAATATAACATATTTAGGATTCCCCATGTTTAAATGTAGTAATGAAATCTATCAATACAGTGGAGCCTCAATTGTAGGCAGTTCGATTCTAGGATGGAGCACATCGACTCGGACTTCAGCCACCTTACAGGGTCCGCAAGAACAATGTTCACTATTTCAGGTTCTCATTGTATATCGTAATTTTACCAACAGAGAATCGAGGCTAATTTCGTAAATTAGATTAGATATTATGCAACAAGCAAAATGGAAAGACTTTATGGATTTGCATTATTGCAATGCCTTCAAATTTAAGCGGATGCGCTACTGAATTTTCTAATTTCTACATTTTAAGAGATACTACTTACTTACTTACTTACTTACTTACTTACTTACTTACTTACTTACTTACTTACTTACTTACTTACTTACTTACTTACTTACTTACTTACTTACTTACTTACTTACTTACTTACTTACTTACTTACTTACTTACTTACTTACTTACTTACTTACTGGCTTTTAGGGAACCCGAAGGTCCATTGCGCCCTCACATAAGCCTGCCATTGGTTCCTATCCTGAGCAAGATTAATCCAGTCTCTACCATCATATCCCACCTCCCTCAAATCCATTTTAATATTATCTTCCCATCTACGTCTTGGCCCCCCAAAGGTCTTTTTCCCCTCCGGCCTCCCAACTAACACTCTATATGCATTTCTGGATTCGCCCGTACGTGCTACATGCCCTGCCCATCTCAAACGTCTGGATTTTATGTTCCTAATTATGTCAGGTGAAGTATACAATGCGTGCAGCTCTGTGTTGTGTAACTTTCTCCATTATCTTGTAACTTCATCCCTCTTAGCCCCAAATATTTTCCTAAGAACCTTATTCTTAAACACCTTTAATCTCTGTTTCTCTCTCAAAGTGAGAGTCCAAGTTTCACAACCATACAGAACAACCGGTAATATAACTGTTTTATAAATTCTAACTTTCAGATTTTTTGACAGAAGACTAGATGACAAAAGCTTTTCAACCGAATAATAACAGGCAAGTTCTTTTACTACTAATGTTACCCCTCCTGTTCTATAAAGACTAGTTACGTTCCATGTACCAAATCTTATAACCTTTTTCCTTTGCTATGGTCGTGCTGGAGAAAATCAGTCCCATTCCGAGGCTTATTGATAAGTTTCGTAACAAGCTGTTTTTTACGGTGATGGGTTGTTAGCCTTTCGCCCAACCCCCAAGCTGGAGGACCACCCCTTATCGGCTGTCCACGACTGCTTATTCAATATATTCGCAGCTACCCTCCATATTTGGAGGCCGTCTCCTCTATCCGCAACCTGAGGACGCGCCATGCCGTGGTGATAGGGACCCACAATACATAGTTTAAGAGATAATGTATTGAAATTTTAACAGCATATTATGATCATGATTATGAATTAATCAAGAAAATTTCAATGATCTAAGTCAAGAAATAACCATTTTGAAAATAAAATTTGAAAATAACACATTTATTTTGGAAACCGTTTTTTTTTTTTTTTTTGGAATCTAAAACAAGAGTTTTCTATGTTTTTTATAGTGCATATTATAGCTGAAACACAGGCTGTGGTAATGGAGCATCGGAATTTAGCATATGAAGAGTAAAAAAAAAAAAAAACATGACATTTCTTCAAAAACAGTCATTTTTCAGTAGCGCATCCCCTTAATATTAGGTCTACATGATAAATTTGTTATTCGTATTACTTTAGTTACCGTACCGTATTTTCGGCTAAGGAAGATTGATTAAACGTTTCTTGAATAAGTGTATCATTTAAATAATATTATGAAGTACTTAACTATCACTTGGAAATTCTAAATCACTTTCTATAGTATTCATGCTTATGTTTTGCTTAGCCTAAGCCGCATTTTCAAAATTTTTTCCTCCATTATATTAAAATAATCTTCTCTTTCGGAAATTATCCTCTCCTGCCTTGGTGAGAAATCATCATTTTCAAGTATCAAGTCCATCATTGTCCTCGCCATGATGAAAATTATTGTTATTAATGCAGGATTAATTATTTAAATGACCAAATATTGATCAGTTAACTTAAATGTAGTTTAATGAAAGCTTAGATAGATAGATAGATTTATTCGTTCCATAATATTCTTACATTTGCTTTATAGCATAGAATAAAGAACATGTCCAATTCTTACGTTTAACAATAAAATGCAGTACATATAAAATGCAAATATGAAATATGTACAGAATTAATACCTTAATATCAATAATATTTTATACAATGTAATATGTTTACCATTTAATAGTATTATAATATTTACACAGTATTGTGAAATGTCAAGAATTCATCTACAGAATAGAAAGTGTGAGATATTAAGTAATTTTTTAGTTTTACCTTAAATAATGCAGGGTTTTGGCTATGATTCTTAATGTCTTCAGGAAGACTACTGAACATTTTTATCGCCATGTAACGTACTCCCCTTTGAAAGCATGATAAATTTGATGATGGCGTATGAAAATCATTCCTTCTGCGGGTATTTATACTATGTATGGCTGAGTTAGTTGGAAAATGTTCTTTATTACATAAGAGGAAATTTATTGTAGAGTATATGTATTGATTTGTTAAGGTTAGAATCTCTATTTTTTTTTAAATAATCTACATGATTCTCTAGCCTTTGCTCCAACTATTATTCTAATGGCTCTTTTTTGTAATAAGAATATATTTTTACTATCTACAGAATTTCCCCAAAATATTATTCCGTAGGACATAATGGAATGAAAATAGGCAAAATATATAGTCTTTAAGATACTGCTGTTCAGAAATTGTTGTAACGACCTAATTGCGAAGTATGCTGAGCTAAGTTTGGGGGTTATTTCTTTGATGTGATTTTTCCAATTTATTGTATTATTAATATGCAAACCAAGAAATTTGGTTGTTGATGTTTCTAGTAGAGGTATGTTGTTGATAATTGTGTCCAATGTTTCAGAGATTAAATTTGAAGTGGCTTTAAATTGAATTATGTTATTTTTGTTAATGTTTAATACTAGTGTATTGGTTGTAAACCTGTCATAAATTTTAAGGAGAATTGTTTCTGTTTTATATTTGAATGTGGCAAGGTTCTTGTCTGTAATTATGATACTTGTGTCATCTGCAAATAGTATAGGATAACCTATTCCTTTTATTATGGGGCCAAGGTCATTTATAAAAATTAGAAAAAGAAATCCCAATTTCTGTTTGTGAAATGTATTGTTCATTTAAGTGTCAATAAAGAAGACTTTAAGTAACAATTAAAGTTAAATAAGCTTGGTGAAATCGGTCCTAAAAGAGAGTGGCCTCAATTTTCAGTTTTCATTTCTGCATTAATTCTTAGTAGGATCCTGAAATATTGACTTCCTTAATAAACAAAATAAATAACACTACAATGCCAGCTTATTTCTTTGCATTGCACAAGTTTCCATCTAAGTCAAGTTCCGCCTTGACGTTTTTTTGTGTTTCACGGATTCTTCTTGTGAAATTTTAAGTGTGACAGACTCTTGAGATTCGGAAAATAACAAATGTTATCACTTGATGTTAATGCCTTGTTTGTCCCAAACAGACGTGAGCACCATATTTGCCTCGATTGTGGTGCTGAGTATGGGTTCCAGTGGGCAGGTGTTCGCTGCCTCCGCTCTCCGCGGACTTCGCTTCTTCCAGATTCTGCGTATGGTCCGCATGGATCGCCGAGGTGGTACCTGGAAGCTGTTGGGTTCTGTCGTATATGCTCATAGACAGGTACGTGTTTTTCGCATTAATTACAGTCAAGTATCATTGGGTAATTATCTTTCAGTTACCTAATAAACGTTTTTAACATATTCACAAACAAGTACAGTCCGCGTCACCGTTTTTGGCGTGTGAAGTAAGTAATGTGACCGTTAAGTGCGAGTGTTTTACATTTACCGCAGTCAGTTTGACAACACTGTATTTGGCAAATGGCTGATGTGACGTGTACAGGAAGTGGTACCATTCTCAGCTGCATTAGCAACATGCTCACAAACTGGGCACTATGTATATAGGACACACGCGTGATAGTGTGTAATTTGCTAGGAGACGTCGTTGCACATAGGTCAGTTTGACACTACGTAAATATAAAGATCTTTAGCATGACTTGTTCATTGTGGGCCGTCCCAAACCCCGACCTGCACCCCTTAGAGCGCCAGTCCTTACATATTCGGTCAGTCAAGGCCTACTGTTACAAATGAAAGCAATTGACGATAGATTTTTCAGTTATAACAACATCATAAAATATACCACATGGGACTTTGAAGTAAGGTTTTTCGATCATCATTTTGTAATTAAAGGCATCTGTCATTAATTTCTTTAATAATTATTCCAAGTTTTTGCCTTACCGTTATATTAATATATTTAACTATTTTCCTTGATTAAAAATAAACAATTTCACTCTTACTTTAATGCAATAGTTTAAGTTCTTGTTTCGAGTCCAAAATATGGACGAAAAATATTTAAAACATTTCACAAACAAGTAAACACGGTAAAGTTACCATAGCGACGATATAAATAAATTATAATTATGTTGTTAATAGGTTTGTTCCAGCAAGCAATTCAGAACACGTTCCGAACTATAGTCGCGTCGCTGTTATTTCCAGCTTGACTCCTCCGTTTTGCTTACGCCTTAGGAAGTGAAGGCTCTATAAAGTCTAGGTAGGTAATATCGTTCGCCATTTTTGTTCTTTCATTGCCGAGCTACCAGACCCATAATTTTAAAAATCCCTAAATTCAAGTCATTACACGAAGCGAACGAGTGTAAATGTCTTGGCAGATAGCAGCTTACAGACCGATTATTTAGTCCCGACAGTTTCAGCGACGCGAAAGAGGGGAAGAAATCGTAGTTGTGGGGAGAGCTCCGGAGTAGAGATAAGGGCGAGCGGCCGGTAAAGGAATGCAGTACAGCTTAATTGAACTGGAACATAGCGCTCTACAGCACGCATGACATCCGATCTCTCTGAAGGCAAGCGAGAGACTAACCAAAACACCCCTTGGCGTAACTAAATGGACTCGCCTGACCCAGGCGCATTTCTCCGGCGACTGTCAGGACTAAATAATCGTACTGTACGTACGGAGACTCACAGAGTTCGTTGACCTCTTACAGATGTATAGGAGTAGAGGGTATTAGTGACGATCTTGTAGGACTGTTGAAACTTCAGACTTAATTTTCTAATAATTAACAGTGCACTTAATCTCAAAACGTAATATAGGTTCCCTATTCATTTACGTGTATAGCTAACGCCAGGGTTTTTGGCGCGTGTCCTTGAGTACAATGCACAGTCTGCGAACATCTATTCATGTGTAGCTGAAAATGGTACCACCTCCTATACACGTCACTTCAGCAATCTGCCAATCACAGCTGTCAGTCTTGCTGCCCAGAGCAAAAGTAAGATACTCGCACTTAACTTTCCTGCGGTGTGTCCTTGAGCACAGTGTCCAGTCAGTGAGTTTCTGTTGCCACTGCAGCCGAGAACGGTACCTCCTCCTAAATACGCGTCACATCAACAATCTACCAATCACAAGTGCCAGCTGTATCGCCTATAAATTGCTACAAAAGTTGGACACTCGCACTTAAGTTTCCCATTACTTATTTCAGTTGCCAAAATCTGTGGCGCGCCCTATACCCTATCGTCCCTTTCAATCTGCAGGGTTATTTCACTTCCACCCTGCATAAGCTTTTGACGTAGGCAATATATTTTCAAATGTATGTATATATATATATATATATATATATATATATATATATATATATAAGGCCTACTTTCAGCTATTTTCATTAATTTAATTATGTTTTTTACAACTCCATCAATGTAAGTGCTTGCAATAACTCAATTTTCGAAAATTGTGGACAAATGCCCTTTTAAATATAATCAATTCAAATTGTAAACGTTTACATTACAGTATTTAAGAAAAAAATGTACCATTGACTTTTCTTCGCTGCGAATCTACCACAAACAGTAACGGAAGGCCGAAGATCGTATGTTAGACCTAATATTTTCTAGGCACGAGTCTCATATTGTACCACAAAAAGAGTACGAAGTGTTAAAGCAGCCCTTATATTACCACAGTCTAGTAGGTGTAACAGTCACGAAGCTTGAGTTGTGAGGGTGCTAGGAACAATAGACTGTGCCGGTACTATTTCGCATTGTCTGTAATGAGGCGATATTAGCGATCTTAGTGATTAGCAACTATCTATGGATGCATATTTACTATGTATTGAGCTTCGTGACTACTAGACTGTGATATTACTGTGTATATAAAATAAACAGTGAAGTTTACAAAATATTGCAACTTTGTCTGTTTTCAGGAGCTGATCACCACTCTTTACATAGGATTCCTGGGCCTAATCTTCGCGTCATTCCTCGTATACCTCGCTGAGAAGGACACCAACGATAAATTTTCCAACTTCGCCGATGCCCTCTGGTGGGGAGTGGTAAGTATCACTTGTATTGTTTACTTTTACTAACAAGGGAAACATCTAAATATGTAATCTAGAATTTTTTCTTTCAAATGTAATAAAACACGTGGAAAGATGATGTTAAGAAAAGGTTAATTAGTTAAAATTGGTATTGCATTAGCCCCTGAAGTACAAGGCTCTGGAAAATACTTCGAATTATTGTCTTTGTTGATAGTAACGCAAATTTCGCTTCCATAAATTATAGTTGGTGCACTGCTCTGCCGATTTAGTAGAATAGATATGCGTTTGAGTCTAAAGAAAATAGAAAACAGTACAACGTAGTCTGTTGTGACGAGAATCCAAGCCCTCGCTTACCGGTAAGGCATCATGTCACAAACACTTTCAAGTCTGAGTATTTTTAATAATATAAATATTATTCAACACGCAGAAAACGGCGGGAATATTAAGGATATTGCTGGAGAGTTTAGCGCAAACATGGGCATCGTGCCTCACTTGAGAATTAGTGCCTCACTGACCTTCACAGAGCTGATCGCTCTGAGTGACATTATCTTCACAGTCCCCGTTCCTCCCTCACGTAGCTCCTAGGCGTGGGCAGGTACTATATCAGTTTCATAAGCAATATCAGTGGTGGCATAATGACATTATCAAAGCAGTGTGTACGCGTTAGAAATCGATTATTTCATGAGAAATGGTAGGAGAAGAGTTTTTTTTTTTTTGCTGTTTAGAAGGGGAAAACATACGATGTATGTTATGCTCGAAAATCCTATTAGGCATTAATAAATTTAATATATAACGACATTACTCCTTATGTCATAAAGAACATGCTGAATTAGAAGGTAAGACAAATTAAATGTTATTTTTTCGTGCTATTCCGAAGAAAATTTATGATCTTAACATTTGCATAATATACTAAATACGACATTATACCTTAAACACGATGTATTAAAAGGTACGAAAAATTAAATGTTGTTTGTACGTATTATTTCCAAAAGAATTTTATAAAAAAAAATATCAAATGTGCGTAGAAAACGAAATATGATTTTCTGAAATTATTTTAGGTCGAGAACGTGCAAATCTATTAAGTAATCTTGATAAACGCCAAAATATTCAAGAAAATAAACGTAGACAACGTGATGGAATATTATTGGCTAGTTACGCAATTTCTCGCCTGTGATTTAAATCAATTCAATGATGGAGAAATAGTAAAGAGGTTTATGATTAAGTCTGCCGAATTAATTTGCTAAATTGAATAAATGTTTTCGAGTCTCTCACGTAAACCAAGCGCTTTCCTAATAATTCGCCACTGACCGCCTTAGGGATTACGATAAGGTGACGCAGGTCACAGCAGTTTATATTTCCCATCCTACTCTGCAGTCTCCTCTCCTAGTAAACAAACTATTTCAAATCGAGTGCTTCACGTAACCGAAAATTGTGCCCATGTATGGTTTAGGGAAATATTTATTTATTGTTATTAATTTATTTTACTTATTTATTTTTTATAAGTAGCCATACCCGTGCGCTTCGCTGCACTTGTTAGAAATAAATATTGACTTAAATCTAAAGACAGTTTTGTAATTACTTAGTGAATAATAGCTTTTTGTATGTTGTAAGTCATTTCCTACTGAATCATTTTGAAAGCTGTATTTAAAACTATGAATTTAACCGTTATTATCATGCAATACTTTCTAGAGTTGTTCAGTCAATTCTACTTTTAAGATTGATACTATATTACACCTAATAGACAATTGGTCTGCGTTTCAAATGAAATACACTCGTAATAACTGAAAACTCTTACTCTCGGCTAGGAGAATATTTCCATTAAATGATAAGCCTATGCTTGAGTGATGGCGTAGAATTGACTTTTCTTTTTCTTTTTTTCTTTTTTTCTTTTTTTTTCACAAAACGATGCCGCTTCAAATAAGGTATTGAACTGCCTTATATTATTTAAAAAGTGTGTTGATATCGGATGTACTCCGATAAGTAAGTTTTTTATTTGTTGTGGGGGCTCTTGAATCTCAAGAGGAAAAACTTTTACAACAGTGCACCATAATATGCTTGACTCATATGCTAACCTTACGTACTATTACTGCAGAATAAATCAATACACTCTCGTTGTTCGTTAATTCTCTGAGATTAAAATTAATATGGTACATAAATATTATTTTAAGAAGTATAGGAAACGAATGTACAGAATAGCCTATCAATTTTTCTGTGCTTAAGAATCTATTATAATCTTACCTGACCTCGATTCACTCAGGAGTTACCGTAATAACATAGACTATAAAATTATGTCCATCTAGACAAACTACAATGGTGAAATAATAATTATACAAATCGGTTAAGTAGCTTCTGAGATTACTTCATACAAACACAGGAACATTCTCTATATGTTAATGTTGATAAACATATTTTATATATTTCCATCTTGCAATTATATTCGTATAAAATAGTGTTAAATGAATAGCTTCCGCTTGTTGTTGTGCAAGGTCCCTTATAGACGAAGTCATTTGTTTTCATTTCATTATAGCCTATTAGTCTGAGGTGACGATGATAAAATGCATTCGTATTTTAAAACTCTTCTATCTCGTTCAATATCAGTCCTATCAAAATTTTGCATAGAATAAAACTTATCGGACATCATTTTTAAAGAAACGTTTGTTATGTAATATTTTTCACAAGAATCAATATTAACCGAGATATTTCGATTTATTTAATTCAGCCCCCTTATAACCCCCTTTTAAATAAATTATTTTGAATGCCATATAGCCTAAAATCTAAGTTAGATCAAACTTAATTTATATTCCAATTTTCATATCAATCGGTTCAGCTATTATGGCGTGAAAATGTAACAAACACTCAGACAGACAGACTGACAGGCATACAAACAAAAATTTTAAACAAGCGATTTTTGATCTCATAATGGTTAATTATACAATGTTGACACCAATTATTTTTGAAAAAGCGAAAATTACCAGAAACATTTTGGTTACAGAGTTATTATTAGTAGGTAACTTATAGATTATATTTATACTTATTTATTAATTTACTTTTATTCATTTATTTGTTAATTTTTATTTATTTATTTTTAATTTAATTTATTTAATTATTGATTTTGTATTTTATAGATTGATATATTCTAGGAAATAAAATTAATTTGTATTAAGGTGTATCAAATTCACCTTCTATGATGAATTAACATTTCTTAAATACCATTCCTCTATGATCGATGTTTTCCAGTCCATAATATTCCTGGACTTTCATGCTCTACCGCTTGCCGTTTACATTGGATTTTCTCCGCTTGTTATATCTAAGTAGGTGAACATTCGACGCAGTGCATTCCTGCGGTCTTATAAAATTTGACTTGGTTTCGTTGGTTGTTTCATTTTTAATATGATCCTTATTGTGCAACAGAATGTGTTAAGGGGAGAGGATGGTATTTTTTGGTGAAAAATGAATAAATTTTCAAAAAAAAAATTCTTTAAAATACTCTCTGATATGTGTGAAATGCATAGCATAACATTTTGTGGTTATTTGTGCCCTTATCGGATGTTAAGTCGCCATTTTTAAACTTCCTGCGTTATGGATTTTTAAATCACTCTCCCACTTTTATTGTTGTTTCCGGTAAATTAAATTTTCAAATTGTGTTTTTTTTTTCATTAAAATAACCTTTGATATGTGTGAAATGCATTGCATAACATTTTGTGGGTATTTGTGCCCTCATAGGATGTTGAGAAGTCATTTCTAAACTTTCTGCACTACGGATTTTTAAATCACACGCCCGATTTTATCGGTTTCCTTTAACTTCTTTTTTTTTTTTTTTTGCTACGTTGCCAAACAAAAATGGATATAATTTCTCAACTATTAAAGATACATGCACGAAATTTAGAACACACATTCTTTAGACTATTAGGAAAGTTTTCCCTTGTAACAGAATTTTATTAATTGATTTCATTTTAAAAATACGTCCGTTTGTTTGCAAGAAAGGAAATCAGAAAATTGTTATTAAATTTTAATTGTTTATTTTACAAACGTAGGGACTAATATCAAAATTATGTTACAGACAGTTTGTAGAACATGCCTTTGCAAATACATTGCAAAAAACTGTTTGAATCTATCTTTAAAAACGGTTTAGATATATCGGTTTTAGTACAATCCTGCATTGGATATATTTTTTTCAAAATTGGGCCCCCAATATATATATATATATATATATATATATATATATATATATATATATATATATATATTTTTTTTAATATTTTTATTTGGTTGAGTTTCCACAGCTATGAGCTCTCTGCACACAAAAAAAAAGTTAATATTTTACACCAAATACGAAAAAAGTTTTGAAAAATACTATCCTCTCCCCTTAAATATATTAAATTTATTATATCACCTTCTTTCAAACCTGTAATTTCTAACGCTATCTGTTACTTACTCCTACAAATAAAAATAGAAAATATCGTCGGTTAAACTTGAGAAGTGCATACTATATTTGAGAGAGAATATTTCATAACGATTTTACTTCAGTAACGAAGTAGTTACAGATTATCCATGAACAATAACTGTATACACACAAACACAACAGTGGCGTGATCACCTGCAGGCTTCAGATTTTGAGGGCCGGTGTTTGTCCAATCTAAGCAAGCTCTTCCTGTCGCTCACGTTCAGCAGATTTGACAATATGTTCCCTTTGCGAACGTAAACACAGCAACACCTTGTAAACACACACATGCGTCTAATGGTAATATTGTCTACAGCTCGAGTCGGAGATCACGATCAGGAGAGTTTGATTAGCTATTGTCCTCTCTATATTTAGCGATATTCAACAAACAGTAAGATGTAACTCAGCAGTACATAGTCCAAGTCACATCACGTCTTAATAATATTATGTTCATTATAAATTAATCTTTTAAATTCAAACATTTGATACAAAATAGGTAAATTAAAAAGTAACAAGGGATATATGACGTTCCTTGAATTGCGTGAAACGTCTTCATTTTTTAATAAAGATGATAATAATAATAATAATAATAATAGTAATAATAATATAATAATAATAATAATAATAATAATAATAATAATAATAATAATAATAATAATAATAATAATGTTTTATTTTAACTAACAGAGTTAAGGTCATTCGGCCTTCTCTTCCACTCAACCAGTATGATAGAACCTGTAAACAAAATATAATTATTAATGTAACATAATAATAATAATAATAATAACAATAATAATACGATGAAAGAGTAATGGAACGGAGAAAAATTCTCTCCGGCGCCGGGATTTGAACCCGAGTTTTCAGCTCTACGTGCTGATGCTTTATCCACTAAGCCACACCGGATACAACTCCGACGCCGGTTAGAATCGTCTCAAATTAAGCTCCAACTCTTGGGTTCCCTCTAGTGCCGCCCTCTGCACTACGTCATAGATGTCTATGAACGCAGGACCAAAGTCCATACCTGTGCTGAGGTGCACTCGATATGAGTGACTAGTTGGCCGGGATCCGACGGAATGAGCGCCGTCTTAAATCACGAAGTGATTTTACGCATATCATATATATTTTTTAATGTACCGAAGTACATATGATATTTCCATGCAGATATTCTGCGTCATCATACGATGAAAGAGTAATGGAATGGATAAAGCATCAGCACGTAGAGCTGAAAACCCGGGTTCAAATCCCGGCGCCGGAGAGAATTTTTCTCCGTTCCATTACTCTTTCATCGTATGATGACGCAGAATATCTGCATGGAAATATCATATGTACTTAGGTACATTAAAATTATATATATATATATATATATATATATATATATATATATAATAATGATATACTTAAATATAATGAAATTATTAAACTCACTCATGATTATAATTATAACTTCAATTTTACTGCGTCCGTAAGAAATCGCTTAGCCTCTTCTTGAAAGTATCGTAGTTGTTTAGTAAAGATGAGAAGGCGAGACCTGATATAGGAGCTGTGCGAGAAGAGAAAGAATGAGGTATCAGAAGAAGAGTTGGTTTCATGATGGATAACACTAGGCACGGCAGAAACGATTAGACAGTTTGTAAGTATGGAAACAACTTTTTAATTGGGGAAATAATATTGAACAAAAAATTAAAATGTACTTTAAAGTATGCCATTTTGTTTTCTATTCATTTCTTGAATGTTATTTCACACATGTGAGCTCCACCAGACTTGACACAAATCTCTGCTCGGCGCCTGAAGTTATCCATCGCACTCTGCAGCATATCTCTTGGGATTTGTTGAATTTCTGTTTCAATTTTTTCCTTCAAATGTTCCAATGTGTGATGTCGTTCCTGATACACTTTTCCTTTGAGGTAACCCCATAGGAAATAATCAGGTGCCGATAGATCTGGTGATCTCGCAGGCCAACTTATGTCGCCAAAGCGAGAAATTACATGTTCCGGGAACATTTCCCTTAGGACCTGTATAGAATTCCTCACTGTATGGGCTGTGACTTGCAGCCATATGTCTTCGTCGAAGTTCCCTCTGCAAGAATTGTCGTAGCAACTGGACGTACAGATCTGGTGTTACTGTAACTGTTTCACCATCATCCTGGAAAAAGTATGGACCGATAACACCAAACACACTGACTGCGCACCATACTGTGACTTTTTGGCTATGAAGAGGCTTTTTATGAATGAGATATGGATTTTGTGGTCTACCCAATGAAGTTTTGTTTATTTACGAACCCATTCAAGTGAAAATGGACCTCGTCTATCATTATGAGTTTGTTCAGAGACTGGTCATCCGTGTTTATCATGTGCAAAACATTTTGGCAATACTGCATCCCTGTAATATAATAATCACGAGGGTCTAGTTTTGCACAATTTCCAACTTATACGGATGGAAATGTAGGTGGGTCATTTGCAAAAATTGTAAACAAATGGACGATTGAGAACGTCAAAATTAAAGTACTATTTAGTGCATATTCTACATGTATTAATATAGTGCAGTGTCTCTTCCATAGTAATCAGCCACTGTACACTCACCTTGCTTTACAGCACTGTTTTGAATGATGTAACAGACATGACACGGAGTAAGAGATCTGACAGGTAACAGACATGACAAAGCAAACAACCATGTGCGAACCTAAAATGTTTTTGCTTAAAAATCTTCAAAATAGCAACTTAACTACTGGACACGTGTACTATTATGTCCTCTGGATCTTGACTTTAAATGTTGTTATTTGTGAAAACACAACACAAACAGATCTGACAGAATAAAAATGCACGCTTAGACTAAAACACAAAGCAAGAGTTTGACACACAAACTCGCCAAATCAAAATGAGTGAACATAGCAGTACAATCAAAATGGGTCTTTGTGCATCATCTTGGCTTGTGCTGACATCTGTGGGATTTCTTTTTCAACTATGTATTCATAGGAACAGAATAGTGTAACAGACTTACTGGACTAGAGTAATTATGTAATCATATTTATGGAAATATAAACTCAGATATAAATGAAGTTTTGATAATACCAAATGTTTATTTAATTTTTTCTCAATTACAAACAAACCTTCATCTGGACATAATCATGCTCCGTTTTTAAAACTTTACTAGTATGGACACTGCATTTTAGCCGTCAGTATGAGAATTTTATTTTATTCTCGTGAAATATTTCACATGAAGGAAATAATTCTTGTGACGTTTACTACATTAGTATTGAAACTACTCACTGTTAGGAATTTATAACTCTGTCTTATAAATACAATAATGGGAAGTGTAAGAATTGATGGACATCATTTGTTATACAAATTCTGCAATTGACTCAGGTCTAAATATACTATCCTTCGAACACTTTTGTCCGATATAGCCAAAGCTTGTGAATGCTGTAGCACAGAACGAGGAGAACTCTGCTGCCACGTCACTCTCACTCTTTCCACATTTTCAGGACTTCGGACGGTTCTTCGGCGATCTGGGGGCTTCTTATTGATGGCTGATCCAGTTCTTAATGCTTTAACCAAATTAATGATGATCTGATGAGTTAGAACTGCACTTTGTCTTCAATGGCGCCTAAAAACACGTGTTTGTGTAGCTGTGTCGTTATTCCTAAAATATGTTTCTAGGACAAATGTTCTATGTTCACTCACCAACGTTCCACTATTTACTAAATTTACTAAATGGCAGTACCCTCCCATGTCCCCATAACTCCGCCTATGCTATTCATATATCTTAACATTGTAGGCTATATTATGTGATATCTTCTTCTGCTCCGAACTTAATTATAACATTATCTTTCTTTAACATCGAGCATATCTACTACAGGCCCTTATCCTTTCTACAAGTCTTCTCAAAGGTTTTCGAAAAGTTATATATAAGAGAGTATATCATCATCTTGATAGATACAACATTCTCATTCTCGAACAATTTCGATTCAGAAAGAATAAATGAACTGAGCAAATGACGTTTAATTTAACTGATACAATTCTGGAAGCTATTAATAAAAAATTACAAGTAGGAGGGATATGCTGTGATTTCTCCAAAGCTTTCTATTGTATTAATCATAAAATTCTATTAAAAAATTAGAATACTATGGTATTAAAGGCATTGCATATCAGTGGTTTGAGTCATATCTCCTAAACAGAAAACAAAAACTCGAAATCAACGCATTCAGCAACTCCATTAAATCTACTTCAACATGGGGAAATGTTCATACAGGGGTCCCACAAGGCTCTATATTAGGGCCTCTTCTTTTTATAATTTTTATAAATGACCTTGGCCCCATAATAAAAGTAATAGGTTTTTCTATACTATTTGCAGATGACACAAGTATCATAATTACAGACAAGATCTTTGCCACATTCAAATATAAAACAGAAACAATTCTCCTTAAAATTTATGACTGGTTTACAACCAATAAACTAGCATTAAACATTAATAAAACTGACATAATTCAATTTAAAACCATTTCAAATTTAATCTCTGAAACAATAGACACAACTATCAACAATATACCCCTATTAGAAACATCAACAACGAAATTACTTGGTTTGCATATTAATAATACATTAAATATGAAAAATCATATTAAAGAAATAACCCCAAACTTAGCCAGCATGCTTCGCAATTAGGTCGTTACAACAATTTCTAAACAGCAGTCTCTTAAAGACAATATATTTCGCCTATTTTCATTCCATTATATCCTACGGAATAATATTTTGGGGAAATTCTGCAGATAGTAAAAATATATTCTTATTACAAAAAAGAGCCATTAGTTGGAGCAAAGGCTAGAGAACCATGTAAATTATTTTTTTTAATTATAGATAATGAACTTAACATATCAGGATATACACTCTTTAATAAATTTCCTCTTAAGTAAAAAAGAAAATTTTCCAACTAATTCAGCCATACATAGTATAAATATCCGTAGAAAAAATAATTTTCAAACGCCATCATCAAATTTATCATGCTATCAAAGGAGAGTACGTTACATGATGATCAAAATGTTCAATAGTCTTCTTGAAAACATTAAGAATCATAGCCAAAACCCTGCTTTATTTAAAGTAAAACTAAAATAGTACATTATGCAACGAGCCTATAATGGTAGTAATTAAGACGCGAGTATGTTTATGAAACGAGCTCAAGCGAGTTTCATAATTTTCATACGAGCGTCTTAATTACCATTATAGGCAAGTTTCATACGACTTTTTATGCTCGACCATATTTCTAACTTGAAATTATTCATAAGTATGCATGTTATTGTTATCTAAGTGAGGAGCGGAACTGATCTTGTGAATAGCCTACCTCGTAAATTGTGAGATGGGCGCAGACGCGAAAGTATTGATTTTTTTCCGAGAAACAGATGTCGACGACCTTGATATAATCTAGAGAGTAAAAGGAACATTAATCTTGATATAACCTTGAAATTGAATTATACATTGAAAAACGAGATGATAAATTGAATTTATTTGAATATTATTTACAATTAACGCTAATTATTATAGTAACAGAACTGACTTTATTTCAAATGTCGGTTATTTATTGTGCAATTGGTGAAATGGATACTTGAGCTTTCATATGGTGCTTTCTGATTGGCGGAACACCTCAACCTTAATGAATAGGTGTACTTTAATGAGGTCCATTAAAGGGCTGCTATCAGGTGTATAATTACTACATTTCGGCATGGTCGAGCATAAAATTACTTACTATCTCACACTTTCTATTCTGTACATGAATTCTTGACATTTCACAGTACTCTGTAAATATTTTAATACTATTAATTGGTAAATATATTCCACTGTACCTATAATATGTTATTGTCATTAAGGTATTAATTCTGTACATATGTCATATTTACATTTTATACGTTAAACGTAAGAATTGGACATGTTCTTTATTCTATGCTGAAAAGCAAATGTAAGAATATTATTGAACGAATAAATCTATCTATCTATTGAAAATGTTGAAGGGGTTCCCGACAATACATATCTATGGAAAGGGGGTCGGCAGTGCTAATAAGTTTGATAACCACTGTTGTAGATATTAAATCTCAGCATAGGCTTGTAACATTCTTATCCTATACTAAAAAAGGAACTTAATTTCTTATACATCTTGATTACACAACTTTTAACACTGTATCACTTCGGAATATGTATGATAAGAACTTTCTTGTGTTAAATATTATTAACGCATCCTGTTAACATGTTTCGACCTATTTTCGATCATCTTCGGAACTGGTCGTTGTTGGTCTTGGCGTCTGTTGTTTCCTGTGTGTTCGATACAACCCCAACATAATAGACAACATAATACGTAAGACAAAACAAAACCATAAAAAAACAGAAGAATACAACACAAACACAAGAACACAAAAAATACATCACACTAACATACGAAAACAAAAACACACATAAAATTGCAACCTCATTCAAGAAATTAAACTACAACATCGCATGTAGAATAAACAACACTCTACAAAAACATCTCAACACACAAACAATACAAACAAACAAATACAACCACACAGGCGTATAAAAACTCAAATGTAACACCTGCAACAACTTCTACATAGGACAGACAGGCAGATCATTTCAAACACGTTACAAAGAACGCATCACAGCCATAACAAAATTACAAAACACCTCCACATATGCAGAACACATCACAAATGCCAACCACACCTACAGAGACATCAACACAGACAGGGAAATACTGCACATCCAACCAAAAGGCCAGAAACTCAACACACTAGAACAATATGAAATATACAGACACACGAAAACACACCTCAACGATATTCTCAACACATAACTCAATTTCAAAACACATACACTCTTTGATTCTACACTACGAACGCACCCACATAGGAAACCAGAGGCGCCAAGACCAACAACGACCAGTTCCGAAGATAACCGAAAATAGGTCGAAACATGTTAACAAGGTGTGTTAATGATATTTAACACAAGAAAGTTCTTATCATACATATTCTTAATTTCTTGTATGTTTGTAGTCTTGCCTTATACATTATTCCTAACACTGAGTAATGATTTTTATGTTAAGTGTTAACTTTTATGTTGCAGATAACGCTTTGCACGGTGGGTTATGGCGACGCTGTGCCCGAAACATGGCAGGGCAAAGTGATCGCCTCCTTCTGCGCACTGCTCGGTATATCGTTCTTCGCTCTCCCAGCGGTAAGTAACGGCAGTAGACTAATATTGCAATTCCAAAAATACTGTTATATTATATTACTAGCCGTACCCGTGCGCTCCGCTGCACCCGTTAGAAATAAATATAAAGTAATTACATAATTAAAATAGGACATTTGATCCAGGGAACATTCGTGTTTGATAGAAGGATAAATCGTTTAATATGTTACTTAATTTAAATTGCATCCAAAGAAATAAAATGCGATCATTTTGGTCCAGAGACACTCATTTGGTGCAATGATAATTCCTTTAACATGTTTCTTAATTTTTATTACATGCAACCATAGTTTAATGAAGACTGACATCATTTAGATTTAGCCTAATGTGTATATTTTATTTTACTTGTTATAGGTTTCCATTGAATTATGGTAATAACTTAATTTTAATCCTTGTTTTCTACGTATTCAGTAAATGGCGCTTGGCCCACTATGGATCTCAACCCTTCAAATAACTTAAATTATGTTATATAATATTACATATTATATTATATTATATCAGAAGTTACTGTAAAAACATTATAGCATTATGTCCATCTAGAGAAACTACACTTTCCAATGGTGAAATAATAATTAATTATACAAATCGGTTAATTTAGCTTCCGATATTACTTCATACAAACACAGAAACATTCTCTGTAGGCTATCTTTCATAGCTTTCGATTGTTGCTGTCCAAGGCCCCTTATAGACGAAGTCATTTGTTTTTTAATTCATTACACGGCCTTAGATGGCAGTTATTTTAATTTAAAAACTCATTTATCTCATTAAATATCAGTCCTATCAAAATTTTTCAAGGAATAAACCTTATCGCAAATTATTTTTACAGAAAGTTTTGTTATGCAACATTTTTCACAAAAATCAATAATAAGAAAGACATTGCGATTTATTTAATTCAGGCCCCCTTATAACCCCCCTTTTAAATAATGTATTTTGAATGCCATATAGCCTAAAATCTAAGTTACAACGAACTTAATTTATATTCCAATTTTCATCGAAATCCGTTCAGCCATTATCGCGTGAAAAGGTAACAAACAGACGGACAGACAGACATACAAACAAAAATTTCAAAAAAGCGATTTTCGGTTTCAGGATGGTTAATTATACATGTTAACACCAATAATTTTTGGAAAATCGAAAATTCCCAGAAAAATGTTGGCTACAGATTTATTATTAATATAGATATTATATTATATTATATTATATTATATTATATTATATTATATTATATTATATTATATTATATTATATTATATTATATTATATTATATTATAACTAGTGGCTTGTGCAGCAAATGCTGCAAACTAAGTTCATTAGACGTTCAAATAAACATTTTTCAGATTTATTTTCAATGAAGAATACCAGACATTCTGAAAGTTATTTGCTTCCATAATAATGAAAGATACTCTCGAGCCAATACTGAAGAGAACCACGCATATAAATATCTACACCACACCGCCATTAAATATATATGGAAAAGACCCAACCCCTCTTGAATAATAACTATATAAATATCTTTAATAATATTATTATCTTACGTGAGTTTTATAGCTTTCAGTAACATATACTATATATACTATATAGCAGCCACTCAGTAAAATATAGAAATCAAAATCTAATTTAAGTTATTCTCTACATCTACTTATATAACCCCAAAACATTTCACTTTCATATCATCAATATAGCATTAATATGTATAATTAATGAAAAATAGTCACATCATGGCATTAACTACAATAATATTTCATATCTAATGGTAATAATACCATCAAACCACCTCAAGTTTTGTAGTTTTTAATATCCAATACACAGCTGTACCCAGAAAATTACACACCACAGAATCGAACCTGTAAATTATTTTTAGTAAGTTAAGTTTTTAATAACCAATTGAATTTGAGCTCTAAATATGTCAGCATTCTTGCAGATCATGGCCTTCGTATAATATTGTTTACTGTAGTGTGTGTTTTGTTTTATTCTGAAATGCAATTACTTAGTTCTCAAAACTGCCGACAGATGGATTTTGGAAAATAGGAAAATTATGTTGAAAAATTGGCATTTCACTGAAAACTACTATTTTTCTGAAAAAACTTTGCGTTCCAAGCTTCAAAATGAGGGGTCATGTATTAAAATCCCTTCCACCGTTTTCCCGTAATTTCCATTACCAGTTCAAACTATTTATATAGATATTGAAGCATGTAAATGCGTTGTTCATAATCAATCAGTGAGTGGAAAATGGAATAACTACTTTGAACCCAACTTTTCAGGAAACAAATAAAATTTTCTACAGCTTTTCTGTTAAGTTTGATTTCAATGTTGTCAACAGTAAAATGTTCATTATTTTTTGTAGTATATATATATAGGGTGATTCACGAGGAAAGGTAAAAAAAAAAATTGGGATGTAATTCTGAAGTCATTCTGAGTCAAAAAGTTCATATGAATATTGGTCCGTTTTCGAACAGTTACGGAGATATGGCTCTTTGATTTCACAAAAACTTGTGGGATTCCATTGTACTAACTCGCATTTAGATTAAAGACAAATTTAAAGTTTATATTCACGTATGCATACATACCTAATATTCTAGATGTCGGGGTCGATGTTTTCGCACATTTTCAAAGGTACCTCCTTCTGCATCAATGCACTGTTGCGCTCGGGCGTGAATCGCGCTCATCGCTCGGGAGAGTTGAACGTAACTGTTCTCTATGCCGCATTCAAAATACGGTCGATTAGCGCCGCTCTTGTTGCCCCCTTCCTTTGCTATACCAAGTCTTTCATCGAGCCCCATAGACAGTAAATACTCTTCGATATGGTACCCTTCTGTTCGGAAAACGTCGTTCATATTCAGCGACGACACGCAAGGAACTTCCATCACACAAACCATAAACATACAGAATATCGGCATATTCTGTAGTCGAAAACTTATAAGGCATCTTGAAAACACAACTTAACACTTCCGATAACTGTACCTGTATAACTACTGTACTGTAGGTTGCTGACTGGACTGCTGTGAATTGATGATAGTGTAGACTATTTGTGTTATCTGCGGATTCTGTGTCATTACATCAGACAAGGGCAGGCGATTGGACATTTGTAATGCCCCACCACCTGGTTTCTTCGTCTTATCTACATCGTTCACAATGCAGATTCCAATGTTACGTCATTCATTGCGACCTTGACCTTGTCTCACGCCTCGTCTCACGTCAGCAGCATATGGTAACGTCTGATTCACATTTGGGCGAGACGTTTTACCAAAAAAATTCATCTAACTCCGCCATCGTTCGAAAACGGACCTAAGCTTATTTTCATATGAACTTGTTCACTCAAAGTGGCATAAGATATCGTATCCTAATATATATATATATATATATATATATATATATATATATATATATACAGTATATATATACATACATACATACACACACATACTACACCGTGTCCATAAATTATCTTTACAACTCCAGATGTAAATAACTAAATAATGAAACGAGGTATCTCAGTTCTGATATTTTCATGTGAAAGAGAATATCTCAAAGTTTTGTTTTTACCACCTGAATGCACTTCTGTGTGTGCCCCCCTTGTCGCCCTTAGGATATCAAGGCAATAATCTATTTCCTGCCATGTCCGCGGTAGTACCTCCACAGTAACTGACGCGATGGCATCTTGAATTCTTTGTCGTAGGACTTGAATATTGTGAACTGGCGTCTAGTACACAATATCCTTTGCATAACCCCACAAAAAGATATCCGAGGTTATGTCGGGTACTCGCTGTGACGAATCCTGTCGGATTTGAAGGTCTGAAAAGTCTCGCGAGATTCGAGAAATCGATCGCCAGAGTCCAAAGGTTATTGGGTTATTTTACGACGCTGTATCAACATCTAGGTTATTTAGCTTCTGAATGAAATGAAGGTGATAATGCCGGTGAAATGAGTCCGGGGTCCAGCACCGAAAGTTACCCAGCATTTGCTCGTATTGGGTTGAGGAAAAACTTTGGAATAAACCTCAACCAGATAACTTGCCCCGACCGGGATTCGAACCCGGGCCACCTGGTTTCGTATGTTACTTAATTGAAATTGTATTTGAATAATTAAAATGCGAACATTTTGGGCCACAGAGTACTCATTTCGTGCAAGGATAATTCCTTTACTATGTTTCTTAATTGTTATTAAATGCAAGTAATTAAAATCTGATCATTTGGTTCAGGGAACATCCGTTTTTGATGCAAGGATAATTCGTTTAACATTTTTCTAAATTAGTCTCCTATGAATCCTTTAATAAATCACGCCAAACCAATGTCAATATAGCGTGAATTGTGTAACAAGATATTTTTAGAACAGAAAAGTGGGTTATTTTACGATGCTGTATCAACATCTCAGGTTATTTAGCATTTGATTGAAATGAAGATGATAATGCCGGTGAAATGAGTCTGGGGTCCAGCAGTGATAGTCACTCAGCATTTGCTCATATTGGGTTAAGGGAAAAACACAAATAAAACTTCAACCAGGTAACTTGCTCCGACCGAGATTTGAACCCTGGCCACCTGGTTTTACGTGCTAACCGTTACTCCACAGGTGTGGATGATAATTTTTTATGTTGGCCTCACTGTGCATCTTTTTTTTAAGTTTATTTATACGCGCTTTAACATCTGTGGTCATGTCGCGTGTTTAGAATCTGTGAGCATACCAGTCAGCCGTTTTTACTCTTGTTGAGTTGCTGTTTCTATTGTTGCTGTAGATGGCTTGTGTTCATAGAATGTGATTACAGTTTTTGGTACTGATGATCGAGGCGGTGACTGTTGGCAAAACTTCACTTCTCACACTAGTTTATTAAACCGTGTCGGACTGTAAAGAAAACAACTATCGCAATGTCCATATTTTATATGTTGTGCAATATTAGAGTACTGAGAAATTTTAATTTTCCTACCAATTTTTTTTTTCTATTCTATTAAAATTATAGCATACTAGTGGCTTGTGCAGCAAATGCTGCTGCAAACTAAGTTCGTTAGATGTTCAAATAAATATTTTTCAGATTTATTTTTAATGAAGAATACTTGTCTTTTTGATAGTTATTTGCTTCCATAATAATGAAACATATTTCCTCTGAATTGATTTTTTTAGGCCAAATACTTTTTCTTGAACCTATCCATCTTCAGTTTTTGAGTTTCAACGCTAAAACGCAAGTATCAATGTCAGGACGATAGCAGTAGCTATTTCAGGTCATTGTGGATTGTAGGCAAAAGTTAAAAAAATGTCAGGTTTGCTAAGCTTTCGAACAATAGCATTTTCGTATAGCTGCTGCATGTAGAACTTGAAATGTAGAGTGTAAAATAATTTTATCCTACTAAGAGTTCTTGCTGAAATGATCTGGAGACTACAAAATTTTCTAGGCCTCTTATTTTATCAGTAAGTAGTACCTTTTTATCTTTCCTTAGGAACTGTAATTTTTGCGCTGTCTCGAGCCAGTACTGAAGACAATGACACATCAATATCTACACTACACCGCCATTAAGTATATGAAAAAGACCCAACCCCACTGGGTTAATAAGTATAAAAATATTTGATTTTTAATAATAATATTATCATCTTAAGTTTTGTAGTTATATATAGCAGCCACTCAGTAAATTATAGAAATCAATATCTAAATTAAGATATTCTCTACATTTACTTACATAACCTCAAATCGTTTCACTTTCATGTCATCAATATAGCATCAATATTATGTACAATTAATGAAGAATAGACGCATCATGATATTAACTATAATAATATTTAATTTATAATGGTCATAATGTCATAAAACCACCTCAAGTTTCGTAGATTTGAATATCCAATACACAGCTGTACTAAGAAAATTATACACTGCAGAATCAGTTTTTAATAACAAATTGAATTGAGCTCTAAATATGTCGGCAATCCTGCAGGTCATGGCCTTCGTGTAATAGCCTATTGTTTGTTGTAGTGTGTGTTTTGTTCTGAAAATCAATCAAGTCGGCCGTGATTCAATAAAATTAGTTCTCAAAACTGACAACAGATGGATTTTGGAAAATAGGAAAATTATGTAGGAAAATTGATATTTCACTGAAAACTACTACTTTTCCGAAAAACTTTGGCTGCCAGGCATGAAAATGAGGGGTCACTCATTAAAATCCGTTCAGCCGTTTTCCCGTAATTTCCATTACCAACTGCCGCCGTGGCTCAGTCGGTAAAGGTGCTTGCCTGCCGGTCTGAAGTTGCGCTCGGGCGCGGGTTCGATCCCCGCTTGGGCTGATTACCTGGTTGGTTTTTTTCTGAGGTTTTCCCCAACCGTGAGATGAATACCAGGTAATCTATGGCGAATCCTCGGCCTCATCTCGCTATCGCCAATTCCATCGACGTTAAATAACCTCGTAGTTGATACAGCGTCGTTAAATAACCAACTAAAAAATGTAGCCTATTAACTTGTTGTATCCAATAGGATACATTGCCAATTTAAGGGTTAAACTCTGCATGTGAACTATTTTTCTTCGTTAAATAATAGTATCTAAAATCCGGTAGAACTAGCGGAAAATCCACTAATTTGGCAGCATTGGGACTGGCGGGTGTGTCGTACTAGTGTACAATCTCAACGGTGTATTCTACGTTGAAAATTAAAGGACATTACATTGAACACTACATATATTCAACAATTTTCCTCTCTTTTCATCGTTATCTACACTAATAACGGAGTCTGTCTCCATTGTCGGGCTTTTGAATCATCCTGTATAATATGAAATAATGTTTCATTTAGGGTCGTATTCATAGACGAGACTTTGGGCCAAAGTTGACTTTGGAAAGTACAAAGTCACCGTTTTCCTATTCACAGTCGACACTTTGAGGAAAGTAAACTTCAACCGTGACTTTACTTCGAAGTCGCCAAAAATCTAGACTTTGACTTTCGTTCGTGGACATAAGGAAAATAACTGATATTTGGGAAATTGTTGAATTTTCCTAGAATATTGAGGACATCCAGGAGATTATTAAAGCTTCTCATGTTCCTTAGCGTACCTATTATTATAGACTATAAATTCAAATCAAGGTACAGATTTCATAAACAGACAGTATTAAATATCCTCGTCATGTTTCAACTTTAATTGATGAATAATCAAAAAGGATTATCTGTTCCACCAATTTAAATAATACAATTTATTCCATCGCGATTTTACGCTATAGGTAAGGATTGATAGCTTAATAATGATTTTGACTATTTAATTCTATAAAGGATAGGTTATACAGTTGGATATGCAGTTAATTTAGAATCCTGCGGTCGTCATAATAATGTTTTCTGCATGTTGATTTCACATAATTTCTAAGTAGTTTCTGCAGACATGTAGGGAATAACTATGCCAACTGATAGCAGGATAACATATCTCTTTCATAGTCTGTCATTGGTGGCATCTTCTTATCTTCTATAGCCTATCTTCAGAATAAAATTATTTTACAGTGAAATAATTTGAGGCCTTAATGTGAAACTAATGTAACTCATATTGATATTTTGTTCACAACAAAATTCTTGACAGGCATTACTATTTCATATGAACTCTACCATCATGTTTTGTAGTTACGAATTTTGTTATATACAAGACTGTTCGAACTGAGTTACGATTTTTGTGACCAAATAGAAGAACAAATTATTATCGATTGGTGTAAAGACCTAAAAATGTGAGTTTTTGTACTTACGTTAGTTCCACACTAAGCCTTCGAATAATTATTATTCTTATGTAAAGCCGCAAGAACGGTTAACAATCGCTTAATATGTACCGATGTGCAATTGTTTCATAGATTTGTGACTCAAAAGATGGCTTTGATTGTGACAATGCCTACTCTATTTCAACTTTATATTAATTTAATTCGTTTACAAGGCAGTGATTTTGATTGCCAACAATAGAACAAGTTCGTCAAATCTCGACTTACCAAAATCAAAGTCTCAGTAGTATTGTCTATGAATAGACTTTTACCGCGAAATTCGTCTTTTGGAAGTCTTCATCCAAAGTCTCGTTTATGAACACGGCCCTTAATTATGGTAAGATATTAGAGTCCCTTACACTACTCAACAAGGTTTTCTTAACACAGGACAAGAATAACTATTTTTATGTAATTTGTATGTCCTGATTACGAATATGGCATTGAAAAAGTGCCTACACGTCACATTTTTTCAGAAACGTATATTTTCAGTTAGAGAATCGTATAAAAATGTGTTAAAACCTAGTCACTTTGAAAGAGGTTCTTTTCTTTAACGTAGATCTTTTACACAATTACATATCATTTCCGTTCTTTTAAGGTACCATTTGAAACATACTTTCACTTTTGTGGGTTAAATGAGTGTTACCCTTAGCGATGGTTTATTGTTTTATTACCCCTATTATGCAACTGCAGGTCTGGCTATAACTGACTAAGGGAAAGGAGGAAGTAAGGTCGCTGTTGTATCGTTAGACAAGAAATGAACAATTTAGCGATTAGTTCTGATTGTGGAAGTGTTGTGAGCGATACTAGTTATTCTGTAATAGTGTTAAATGGATCGCAATCGTCGTTCATGTAAATATTTTTCAAATAGTTTCTGCTATGTTTGTGGGGAATTAACTTTGAAATCACAACGTCGATCAATTACAGACAATGTAAAAATAATAATAATAGTTTTATTTTCCCTGGCAGAGTTAAGGCCATCAGGCCTTCTCTTCCACTCAACCAGCATCAAATCACATACAGAAAAAATACATACCGGTATACAAATATGAACTTAAAAATAATAATAAACATAATTAAGTAAAAAAGAGAGATTGAATACATATACACAATCAGTGTTAACTTTGAAATAACAATAATAAAAAAATATATATGTAATAAAAAAGAGACTGAATACATAATCACAAACAGAAAAATACATTCTAGTATACAAGTATTAAGTTAAAAAAAAAGAATTAATACATATGAATATAATCTCACAACTAAAGGAATAGTACAATTAGTATGATCAGCACAGCACGTGTTACATTGAGACAATGGCAATTACCTAGATATTAGTGTTAATGGAAAAATAAAGTAATGACTGTGTAAAATAATAATAATAATAATAATAATAATAATAATAATAACAAATAAAAATTATACGTAAAAACTAGTTCTGTACATTTAAAATATTTCTAAACAACGTAATTTTAAACAACTGGGGACTAAGACTACTCCTGATTTCCAGCGGCAGCGAATTCCATGAGCGGACCATGGCTATTGAGAAAGAACTTGAGTACAGAGATGTCTGATGACGTGGTATTGATAGCAATAGATTGTGTTGTGAACGTGTATTACGATTATGATGTGAAGCTAGGAGAGTAAACCGAGAGGCAAGGTAGTTGGGTGTGGAATCATGTATAATTCGATATAGCAGGCAAAGAGAATGTACTAAACGTCGATCTTGCAAGCGGAGCCAGGAGAGTCGTAGAAAATATTCCGATACATGATCATGTCGGCGGATATTGAAAATAAATCGGACGCAGACATTATGTACACGTTGAAGTTTTTGAGAAAGTTCAGCACTTAGGTCACTATATAAAACATCACAATAGTCAAACTGAGGCATTAGAAGGGTCTGTACTAGAATTTGTTTTAGTTTAGTAGGAAGGCATATTATTTGTATTTTGGCTGTAAAGTAGATTAACAAGAGAAAAAATGGGCACCACAGTTTGTTGTATGTATAACATGTTACGTGAAGTTAACAGAGTGGTTCCGGGGGAAAAATAACAACATGTCTTTTGCTATTCCAATGATTTTGCGACAGCCTACCAGTCATATGGAAGATTGTTACTTCTGCATTACCAAACCAGAGGGATTTTCAAGGAAAACTAAAGATAAAATTGTGTATCCTAATCTCCCACCAGCCATAAGACCCGTGCCACATTCTCCTGAACTTCCTGTCCCTATCCATCCGCCCAGTGGAGAAGATTATGTTTTATCTTTCTCTATTTTATTGCACGAAGAGTGGTTTTTATAGGTCTCAATAGCTGCTCAGTTATTAATTTATCAGTTTTATCATATCTAAGCTGCCCCTTGGAAATTTTCACACAAAAAATGAGAACAAAGTAATTTTTAATAGGTCAAAAATCCTGATTTTTCAATGTATCAAGTAAGTATCTATAACACAAAAACCTGACGTGTTACGAACTTTTTACTTCATTTTCGTGTTCAGCGCATGCAAATTAGTTAAGATCAGTCTATTTTATTAACCCATTACTGCATAAAGTTATTAATGACTTGAAAAATGCGTTTCTGAGTTTAAGTTTGCTAGTTGGTGACTTAAGAATGCTTTCTTACCATTTTTACCTTTATTTACTTTCTGGGATAAAAATTAAGGACCGTCCCATAAATAGGACGCTATGCATAATGGTCAGTGACACAGTAGCTGAATAGAATAACCCCTCTTTTAGTTCAAATAGTATTTATGTATTTATTATGTAGCAAATACATATACACGTATTAGAATCAGTCGTTCACCTGCCCTCCTCACACAAGCCTGCGTATTGCACAACACTATTTTGTGTGGTAAGGGTAGAAACATTTAGGGTGGAGTCCAATTTGATACTTGCTGCAGATGAACTTTGCTTTCCCTGTACAATTAGCATACCTTCGCTGAGTTTCATTTTCAACTGGCCAGTGGTGTTGACCATCAAATCTTATGTCTCCTGATGGAATGAGAACAATTTTTCCTTAGTGGGAACTCACCCCATGTCTTTTCAGTACTGTAAAAGCCAGGAGACGGCAAAAGTTGAGGAGCGGTTCTGAAGAGTTTTGAGGCTTCATTTTTCTGTACAGAAACCAAGCATTTACTACGGCAACAGCCTGCTGCTGGTCTCACGTCCACATGCCGAAACAGAGGTGGACTATCCTCCAATCAGAATGGAGGTATCGTGTGGTTAGCACGATGATTCCCCCCTAGCCGTTATAGCTGGTTTCCGAAACCGGATTTTCGCTACCTATCGTAGCTCCACAAATGCATGATGATTCTGGGTGGGCACCGGTCCCATACACTGGCCGAAATTTCATGAGAAAATTTCTTCCTCCATGAGGACTCGAACCAGCACGCATTCCGTAACGCGAGTCCGAGGCAGGATGCCTTAGACCACGATGCCACGGCGCGGTACGTTGGTGGTTATAGTAGTAATAATAGTACTTGTAGTTGTAGTAGTATGATGGCCTTCTACCTGGAATTACCTTCCCTGTCTTGGAAATGTTCATATATCTTCCTTCGTTTCGGACGGCAATAACTTGTGCGAGAAACCTCAGCTCCATTTTTTGTCTAATGTACTTTCAAAATCATTTGTTACAGCTTTTATGTTAGAAGACTCTGGCATACTTTCATCAACAATGTCATCTTCATTATCATCATTATATATGTTTTTTATAATTCTGCTTTACTAAGTAGCATTTTACCGCCAAGATTATTCAAATAAGCCTCATGCTCGTCGTCCGATTTATCACTGTATTTATTTGTATAATGGAAATCTTCTGGAGGGGTCCATATAATTATTAGACTCTCGTTATTATTATTTTGATTTTCCATTAACCCCAGAATTTCACTCACGGTTAGACTGGAAATAAAACAATGTAATGAAAACCATATACTGTACATATTATAGAATACTACAGGAGTGCACACTGCATGGCGTCCTATTTTTAGGACGGCACTTTATTTCACCTTGTACCTAGCAACATATAAGAAAATTTTATTGTTGTTATATACCACATGAAAACTGATGTATTCAACTCATTATGTGAAAATAAAAATCAGACGTCTGTATCACCATTAGAGAGTAACTAAGAATGAACTTACACGTGGTGCGTCAGAAAATACTGTTAACCTGCCATCTTGAAAAAATTAGCTGGTATGAACAAATGTTCGCGCGGAATTCAAACACTGCAACACCATAATACAATGTAATAATTTACCTTCTAAATAATGCCTCCAACAGTACTAAACAAAAAAAAAAAGTTCCATAGAAATCAGTATTTTACGCACATCCCATTTTTAGGATGCTATGAATGTTATGGATAAAAAGTTCAAATTTGTTGAGTGTTATTATATCATTACATGTAAAAGATATCCCATTTAATCACCACAAGACAAGCGAGCCTAAGATCTCTTTGTATATGAATTATGTTTCGTTTAATCACTTCAGGGCATCTTAGGCTCAGGTTTCGCTTTGAAAGTGCAGCAACAACAAAGACAGAAGCATATGATCAGAAGAAGACAGCCAGCAGCCACTCTAATCCAGAGTCTGTGGCGATGTTATGCGGCAGACGAGCACTCCATGTCCGTCGCCACGTGGAAGATACACCAGGTGCCCTTACCCAGCCCGCCCTCGTAAGTACGAAATTCACTACATATTTTATATTTACTCTGAAAGCTTGAAATGCCACTTAAAAGAGTCTTCTAGGTCTAGGAAAAGCGTACACCAATACTGAAGAAGATAAGATAATGTGAGATCCTTTACTTCAACTACTATCTTTTAACCAAATGAACATAAATTATCATTTACCGTAGTTGACCTCTCACGTTTAAAATAAATATACTACACTTTATTATATATTAACTGTCACTTTTCAAATTATTCTTAAACTTTAGACCTATTTCCAATACCTGAATAAAAAATACAGCAATTCAAGTATGCTTCTAGCACCAATATTTTAGATCTAGCTAATAAATATTTGAATAATAATAATAATAATAATAATAATAATAATAATAATAATACGATAAGGGAAAACGCGGAAATTCTACTTGAAGCAAGTAAAGAGATGGGGTTGGAAATAAATCCCGAAAAGACAAAGTATATGATTATGTCTCATGACGGGAATATTGTACGAAATGGAAATACAAAAATTGGAAATTTATCTTTTGAAGACGTGGAGAAGTTCAAATATCTTGGAGCAACAGTAACAAATATAAATGACACTCGGGAGGAAATTAAACGCAGAATAAATATGGGAAATGCCTGTTATTATTCAGTTGAGAAACTTTTATCATCCAGTCTGCTGTCGAAAAATCTGAAAGTTACAATTTATAAAACAGTTATATTACCGATTGTTCTTTATGGTTGTGAAACTTGGACTGTCACTTTGAGGGAGGAACAGAGATTAAGGGTGTTAGAGAATAAGGTGCTTAGGAAAATATTTGGGGCTAAGAGGGATGAAGTTACAGGAGAATGGAGAAAGTTACACAACATAGAATCTGCACGCATTGTATTCTTCACCTGACATAATTAGGAACATTGAATCCATACGTTTGAGATGAGCAGGGCATGTAGCACGTATGGGCGAATCCAGAAATGCATATAGAGTGTTAGTTGGGAGGCCAGAGGGGAAAAGACCTTTGCGGAGGCCGAGATTTAGATGGGAAGATAATATTAAAACGGATTTGAGGGAAGTGGGATATGAAGGTAGAGACTGGATTAATCTTGCTCAGGATAGGGATCTATGGGGGGCCTATGTGAGGGCGGCAATGAACCTCCGGGTTCCTTAAAAGCCAGTAAGTAAATAAGTAGTAATAATAATAAAATAATAGTAATAAGAAGAAGAAGAAGAAGAAATAGTGTATAATTCCAGAAATGTCATTTTAGAAGTTCTTCCTCAAAATATATTAATAACTTACCATTAAACATTTAATGCACTTATCGACCTGGTTGGCAAGTTGGTATAGCGCTGGCCTTCTATGCCTAAGGTTGCGGGTTCGATTCCGGGCCAGGTCGATGGCATTTAAGTGTGCTTAAATGCGGCAGGCTCATGTCAGTAGATTTACTGGCATGTAAAAGAACTCCTGCGGGACAAAATTCCGGAACATCCGGTTGCGAGCGTCGTTAAATAAAACATAACATTTTTTTAATGCACTTATTGTTAACAACTGGTTTTGAATTAAAATTTGTTGAATACAGCAATAAATTAGATATTATAAGTCGCGACGCTGTTATTCCCGGCGTGACTCCTCCTCTTTGCGTATGTCTTAGGAAATGAAGGCTCTATAAAGTCTACCTAGGTAGTATCGTTCGCCATTTTTGTTCTTACGTTGCCGAGCTACCATACGAGGAATTTATTTGCCACACCATTAAACATTATCATATCGTAGCTCCTATGATAATAAATCAAACGCACTGTAATTCAGCAAATAATTCAACGGCAAATAACGTCCTCGTGTGCTTTCTGCGAACGCCAACGAAAGAGCTAAAATGGCGGGCGATTATATTAAGTATTTATCGAGCCGTAGGAAATTCATAACGTCTTCAACAGCGAATCACAAGACGCACACGTTTAAATGTAGCCGACCTCCAACGTGATTGGCTGCCGGAAATTAGAGCGACGGGACATAGTGAACACAGATTACAGGATACTGAATTTGATGTATAGAGCGTTCCAGCGATAAGTACCGGTTTATTCTTCGGCCGCTGGGCGTCACTGTGCTTGAGCGACCGCCGGAAACCGAGCCCTTAAACTCATGGCGCTTCACCAAATTAAAACTTACGTGCATATTTAATAACCATATATGTTGTATTTGACATTAATTATTGTATGTTATATTAATTACAGAATTTTGCACTCACCCTCATGACAGTAGCTGTTGGAAGTGTAGACCATTTCGCGCTAAAATCAGTTACGTGAACACAAGCCATCTACAACATACTATAGAAACAGGAATTAAATATTAAAAAAAAAAAACGGCTTAGTGGTATACCCAAAAGATTCCAAACACGCGATATAACCACAAAAATTAAAAAGTGTATAAATAAACTTATGAAAGAGACTGCAAGTTTAAAGATAACCACAGACATATTATACCTTTTTTCTGTAATGGATCGTTGACGTAATCGTCGTCATAATGCGGATGCAGATCAAAATGAATTCACTCTCAGAGATTATGTCCCATTTCATAATTTTAACAATGTGTGCATTAAAATTCTCTCTAACAATCAGCATGGATACTCACAATCTCACCTGAGGAGGAAGATGAGCTTGTTGAGTTATCATGTGGCACTATTTGGAAAAACGTTTAAGTGAATGTCAGTTTTCATATTTTTGGCTGAAAGTTCATGATAAAGTCAAAGAATTCTCAGAACGAGCCTCGAAATATCTACTGCCGTGCCCCATGACTTTATTGTGTGAACAGATATTTTCTATTCTTTCGTGTACCAAAACTGTTAAAAGAAATAGACTAATGTGACGACAGATTTAAGATTAAAAATACCGTAACAAACATTGAGCCTAAATATAAAGACATTTTAAACTAAAAAAAAAATCCTTAATTCGCATTGAAGTTAGAAGCTTGAAAAAATATATTTGATATTTTTTTTAATGCAAGAATATTATACAAAGAATGTATTGAGGGTAGGATATTTTTTAAATCGCTGTGAAGTTAGAAACTTGCAAAAATATATTTGATATTTTTTTTTTCAATACAAGAATATTATACAAAAAATGTATTGAGGGTAGGATATTTTTTGCTTTACTATTTTTAATATCAATTCTGATGTAACATATTAATTAAGGTACTGGACAATATTAGGCGGCCGGGTCAGGGGTTCGATCCCAGGTGGTGACAGGATTTTTCTCGTTGCCAAACTTTCAGAACGGCACCGAGGTTCACTCAGCCTCCTATAAAATTGAGTACCAGGTCTTTCCCGGGGGTAAAAGGCGGTCAGAGCGTGGTGCCGACCACACCACCTCATTCTAGTTCCGAGGTCATGGAAAGCATGGTTCTCTACCTCCATGCCCCCCAAGTGCCTTCATGGCATATGACGGGGATACCTTTACCTTTACCATTTACTGGACAATATCATATTGTTTAATTCAAATATACCGTTAATACAAGTACTGGTTCACTTTTGAAAATATAACAGAAATATCACTTAATGTTAACCCCAAAATCTAACCTAACCATCATTCCATTGATGAATTTGAAAAGATCCGTGTAAATACTGTTTTATGGGAAGGAGTTCCACAGTACTAATAAATATGAGAACCCGGTTTTAGGCTATATTTATGCCGAGGTATGCCTAACAGTGCGCACAATTATAACTATTTTAACACAGAACTGAGTAACAAGTCTACTTCGGTAGTAAATTCTAAACCAAATTGACAACACCTCTCATTGTCTGTTTCAGTTCGCGATTACACGTGAATTCTCTCAGTAACGAGCCGCGCTCTGACGGCCCCGAACGCCACTAACCGCTCTGTACCTATAAAATTATGCCCCATATGAAAAGTTTTATAACTTGTAAATGGTAAAAATGTAATGGTGTCGCATCTTTTCCTTCTTCTTCGAGGAGGGCCCGCAGGCAAGCACCGCAGCCCTAGGTTTATCGCGCAATCTTCCTTATATTGGAATGATTCTTGAAATCCGTTAGGATGACTCGTCAAGCACATTATTCACTGCAAGATGTCGTATCGATTCAATCACAACATCCAGTCCTGACTGGAGACTTGAACTTCCGCCTGTCTGTGATGTTATTCTGCGGCCTCCTCAGATCGATGGCATGTTTTCGCAGTTCAATGTGCTTGAATCTGCTGCATCGTGGATAAATATATAATATAATGCGAAACTGCGGTCAGTACCATCTGACGGCGGGGAACTGAAATAAGATGATCAGTGCCCAACGTCGTAAGTGGTGAACATTAGACCTACGTGTTGGGTATATTACCCAGAGTTCTCTATTTATCCATTCGAGATATTGTTCGAGGAGACAAGATGTCAGACAGGAACTTGTTAATATGTGAACATAAAGTGATACTACGTGTGTGTATAAACAGTGATGTTTATGGACGTTGTAAAAATAGTGTTGTTGAATGTATTGTAAAGTAATAGTAATATAATAGATCGAACTATCTAAGTAGTTCTTGCAGATTTTTCCATTGCGCTGGACAATAAATACGCAAAGAATACAATCCCAATTATCTAATCTTTTGCTTTATTTTTTGTCTCTGTCTGGTTATATTTTAATTGGGTAGTGTAAAATAGATCGTCTCTTTTATCTTCCTGTTGGCTCCGGTAAGAATTTTCAGTAGAAGATGCTGTGAGGAATAAAAATGTAAATGGTTTATTTTAAATTGGGTTAGTTTTGAATATCGATGAGGGTTGGAGGGAGTACTTTCTGCACAGTTTAACATTTTCGTCACCAGGTGCGCTGCTAAATGCATGGAGTAATTAGTTACTCTTTTCGCTACTAGGTGCGCTGCTAGATGTAATAACGCCCCCCCCCCTCCCAACAGGTGGCGGCAAGATCAATTTCTACAACAGCGCCTCTAGTATGTGTTACGGGAAACTCAGTAAGTTTCGCATCCTATTATATATTCATCCATGGCTGCATCCTTAACTAGAAGAACATGTCGCAGTCGATTCCACGACTCACCAAGATGCCACCTGTCCGAGGGAGCTTACACTATCCCGGTCGCCAACAGTCCGCTGGATGTGTGCAGCTCCCGCAGACAGATGCCGCCCATAGACAGATCCTGGAACCATATCCACATGTCCTCTTGGTCAACTGTAACCTATTAAGATTATTAATGGAAAAACACTAATGAAGGCGAAATGAATCCGAGGTCCAACACCGAATGTTACCCAGCAATTCTGCTTCGAGTGGTTAAGGGAAAACTCAGAAAAAAAACCTCAACCAGGTAACTTGTCCACAATTAGGATTTTAATCCGGGTCAGCTCGTTTCACGGCCAAGAATGCGGTGGACATGGTGTCACATTTAGATTTCATGGAGGGTCATGGGCATGGGTCATAGCCCCACGGAGGTAGAGCTCCATTCTTTCATGATCTCAGTACCAGAATGAAATAAAGTACTAGCGGGCGGTTTTTCCAAGTATTGTTAGAAAATTTAACGACTGTTAAACTCTAAACAGTTTGTTAATTAATAAAATTGTATGTTTTCAACACCAGTTTGGTTTAACAGATTGTTAACAGTTTATTAATTTTAAATATAGGATTTCGGGCAGTTAACTAGTTTAACAGTTAGTTAAATATGGCCGATGTCTCCACAGCTGTTCGAACAGAAGTTGCGAAATTAATATGTTGTGTTTCTCTGTAGGGAATGTTTAGCATATGACTGGTAATATAACATTTAAAAAATACTTTGGACTGTTTAAATACATCAGTGTTATTTTATTTCTTTCGCATTTCGTATCCAAAATAGCAATGAGGAAATATAACCTTACTTTGTAATTATTATTCAGCACGTCACCTACAACTTTCGTTTGTCAACTGTTTGTTTATGGAGCGTGGTCTACTACAACAGATTGTCATTTTATGCAAGTTTCATGACTCACTCTATAATATTGAATTCAAAGATTAATTTTAGCAAATCAAAAATTGTCTTACATGTGTAGGATCATTATCAACTGCTGTTGAGTAGTTAAAATAGTGCTAACAGACATTATAGTTAAGTGTTCGTTATCATAAATAAAATAATGTTGAACAAATGGAAAATACATTAACAAAGCCTTAAAAATAAACAGACTGTTAATTTAACATTCGTTAACCAAAATTAAACATTACTTGGACAAACTGGCTTTTAGACTTGTAAAGTTGTAGACCTCTATATTAATCACTTGTAATAAAATAAGTATTTAATATTGTGTAACCATAACTTCATTAGGTGATAGTTCATAAATAAATGTAATTTTAATACAGGACAGAGAAGTATATTTTAATTACAACTGCAACAGCATCGGATTTTTATTTTAAACTCAGAGTTTTTGCTCATTCTAAGAAACCAAAACATTGGAAGTAGAATCTAGATATCTGAATGTAAACACGTTTCCAAAATACATACTTGTCTTCGTTTCTTAGTATATTTCTCCTGAATTAAACATTTGTATACCTCTCATACTACAAACAGAGTGTCATTCATTTTGTCTTAAACATTGTTGAACATAGTGGATATCAGTTAAACAAGCTCTACGGAAATAAAGCTGATATCAGCACTTTTTCCTTCAGCGAAACCCTACTTCAAACATGACTTGAAGTGTTACAAATGAAGGGTTATAATATTATAATTAAATTAATTGTATATACAATCTTTCGGATCATTAGTTTGGGTCGTCCGATAGTTATATTTCCAGAGTCAAGACTCTCCACTGGCGCTCAAATGATAATAGGGCTATAACTTCTCATCATAGATAACAATGTTTCAGTCTGTATATATATATATATATATATATATATATATATATATATATATATATATATATATTACTCCAGCCTTATGGTAGACTAATGGCCAGTTTGTCCAAGTAATGTTTAATTTTGCTTAACGAATGTTAAATTAATAGTCTGTTTATTTTTAACGCTTTGTTAATGTATTTTCCATTTGTTCAGTATAATTTTGTTTAAGATAACCAACACTTAACTATAACGTCTGATAGCACTATTTTAACTACTCAACAGCAGTTGGTAATGATTCTACACATGTAAGACAATTTTTGATTGGCTAAAATTAATCTTTAAATTCTATATTATAGAGTGAGTCATGAAACTTGCATAAAATGACAACCTGTTATAGCAGGCCACGCTCCATAAACAAACAGTTGACAAATGAAAGTTGTAGGTGACGTGCTGAATAATAATTACAAAGTAAGGTTATATTTCCTCATTGCTATTATGGATACGAAATACGGAAGAAATAAAGTAACACTGATGTATTTAAACACTCCAAAGTATTTTTTAAATGTTATATTACAAGTCATATGCTAAACATTCCCTACAGAGAGACACAAAATATTAATTTCGCAACTTCTGTTCGAACAGCTGTGGAAGACATCGGCAATATTTAACTAACTGTTAAACGAGTTAACTGCCCGAAAACCTACATTTAAAATTAACAAACAGTTAACAATCTCTTAAACCAAACTGGTGTTGAAAACATACAATTTTATTAATTAACATATTGTTTAGAGTTTAACAGTCGTTAAATTTTCTAACAAAACTTGGAAAAACCGGCCATAACAGTTGTTATGGTCATCCTACCTCAATATCTCCTAGCTTAGTTGCCTCATGAATGATGCCTTATTGGTGTCACTTGTGTCTTTGGACACTTGACTATACAACAAACAACAATTAGTTTAATTTCTCTAACAGTATATTTTCATAGCTGTCATTATAGCAGAATTGTAGAAGTCATATTGTTGTGTGTGAAGTTCAGAAGTGTCATAAAATAAAAAAAAAACTGATTTAAAAAAATTGAAATTATAGTCGCAAAGCTGTTATTTCCGGCGTGACTCCGCCTCTTTGCTTACGTCTTAGGAAGTCAATGCTCTATAAAGTCTAGGTAGGTAGTATCGTTCGCCATTTTTGTTCTTTTGTTGCTGAGCTACCAGACGAGGAATCTATTTGCCACACCGTTAAACATAATCATGTCGTAGCTCCTATGATAATAAATAAAACGCACTGTAATTCAGCAAATAATTGAGCGGAAAATACCGTCTTTATGTGCTTTCTGCGAACGCCAACGAAAGAGCCAAAATGGCGGGCGATTATATTAAGTATTTATAGAGCCTTAAGAAATGAATAACGTCTTCACCAGCGAATCACAAGATGCACACGTTTAAATGTAGCAGACCTGCAACGCGATTGGCTGCCGGAAATTAGAGCTACGGGACTATAAATGAAATTTTAGAAACAAATGAATTTCGAGATTAAAATATTGGTGCTATGTAGCAAAATGTAATGAAATATATATCTAATACAACTATGTATCAACAATGCAAAAAGGTACTTAAAATATTTTAACCTAGATAAACGTCTCAAATGTCTCTCTTTTTAGCACTATAAATATATTGTATATGTAAATAGTAGACTCTTTTATATTAATATCTGGTTATACCTGTGATCTTGCATGATATTTTAAATAATATTTAAAAAACTGTAACTATTAAACGTATTTCATTCCATATAGGCAATTAAAATATTCAGTCTCTTACAGAATGATACTTGTAAAAGTGAACATAAATTACGTAAAATGTTATTTGCTTTTTAATAATAATTTTAATTATTTGCATTTATAATTAAATCGTAGCTGAAAATTGCACGTCGTAACCAAAGTGAAAACTTTCAAATATATTTAAAATGATAATTTGAAAATGATACAAAAAATTAATATTAATTGCATATAATTTTTATTTGTTCACGAGTATTTATGTCATTGTAGTGTGTTTAGAAAAATGTGTTATATATAAGTTCTGTGCTATGTATTTATGATTACATATGTATTTCAGTGTCTCATTAAGTGCCTTGTCCTACCCATCCCGTGCGTGTGGACACAAAACTTCACTTGAACACTGTTTCTTTCATTGTTGCTGTATATTAATGGCACTTTAACTGCTTTTTTTGTTTTCAACACTCAACACGCCATTTATGAACTACAGTCATAAACACACATACCAGGCTACATTTTAAATACGTAAAGAATTTGTTACACTAAAATAGTACATTATGCAACGAGCCTATAATGGTAGTAATTAAGACTCGAGTATGTTTGTTTATGAAACGAGCGCAAGCGAGTTTCATAATTTTCATACGAGCGTCTTAATTACCATTATAGTCAAGTTTCATACGACTTTTTATGCTCGACCATATTTCTAACTTGAAATTATTCATAAGTAGTCATGTTATTCTTTTCTGACTGAGGAGCGGAACTGACCTTGTGCAATACCTCGTAAATTGTGAGATATGCGCAGACGCGAAAGTATTGATTTTTTCCGAGAAACAAATGTCGTCATTGACCTTGATATAATCTAGAGAGTAAAATAAACATTAATCTTGATATAACTTTGAAATTGAATTAGACATTGAAAAACGAGATGACAAATTGAATTTATTTGAATATTATTTACAATTAACGCTAATTATTATAGTAACAGAACTGACTTATTTCAAATATAGGTTATTTATTAATTTATTGTTGTATTTCGATTGCATATCTGAGAATAATCGATACTTGCTCTTTCATATTGCTACAATGGTATTTTCTGATTGGTGGAACACCTGAACTTTAATGAATAGGTGTACTTTAATGAGGTCCATTGAAGGGCTGCTACCAGGTGTATAATTACTACATTTCGGCATGGTCGAGCATAAAAAATTATAATACATTTTCTGTATCTTATTGGCAGTATTTATATAGGGATAGACAAGCAAAGTATACAAGAAGTATTTTATCTTCAGATATTAAAATTCTTCCAGTAAGTAGGAAATATACAGCATAAAATAATGTAAATACTTGTATTATATTAGAAAATTATTAATTACGTTTTAATATTTCGAATATATATGCGTTTGTAATACATCCGCCAAATTCAAAATTTGCATAATGTTTTGGTTATGTTCTATCTACATATAAAGTGCAATACATCGATAATAATACTGTACTTGAATGTAACTTTTGAATGTCTAACTTGTTTCATCCCTTTTTAAAGTCACACAATAACTAAATTTGTGTTATCTTCAAATAAAATAATCAATATTATTATCAATGGATATTCAATAAGCTGCCAATTTTTAATATCACCGTGATATTAGATTTATTGGAAATCTGATCATAATTTTATCAAATTACAATACATGACACACCAAACTAAATTTATTATAACTGGTGCACTGAATAAATTAATTTAAAATAGTTCAATTTTAATGATCCATTAGAATTAATTCAATGTCTGGTATTTGTTTCAAAAAAGTCTTTCAGTATATCATACATAAACTTTTATATATTTCATTTTAGCACACCAAGCATTTTGAAATTTTTCGCTATTACAACATACTTACTTTCATATTTTACATAGTTGCACTATTCTAGACATCTTCACCACATTATTGTGATTGGTTGATAATTTCTGTCATAACTGCAATATGTATAATTCCAAATATATTTCGAAACATTTTTAATCTTTATACAGCTTATTTTATAGGCACAAATGCTGAATTTATTATATATACGCCTGATAATGATAATTTATTCTGGCATGTTAGTTTATAGCAAGAAGTGTCCTGAAAGTTACAAACAAAATTTCTATAGCTGATGGAATGTGACAAAATTGTAAGAGTAAAGAAGGAAAAATGTGTAAGATTAACATTTATTACATTTAATGCCATACTTATATGTCTTCTTATACTTTCAGGTGCTCCTCTATTGCCTTTTAGATTAGAAATTTTCTCAGCTTTGCATTCTGCCTGTATGTTATGATTTTAAAATACTAAATAATGCTGTTGGTTTTATATATCATACAACCATTAAAACACCATCATTTTAATTATTACGTGGTTGGTAATATGAAACAAATAAACGATTAAATATTGAAATAAAATGCACTAATAAAGCTATAAAATATTTTTCATCCTAGGACATATGTTTATTTTTCATTTCATTTCATTTTTTGTATTCCATAGATCTTAAATTAGCATTGAAACTTTAAGATGTGGAACAAGTCAAAATTTTACAAGATTACAATTTTTTTGGTGAGATGAATTAGTGAGGTAAGGCCGAGGATACGCCATAGATTACCTCGCATTTGCCTTATGGTTGGGAAAAACCTCGGAAAAAAACAAGCAGGTAATCAGACCAAACAGGGATCTAACCCAAGCTTAGCTCCGGATCAGCTAGCTAGTCCGCCGACTGAGCTACGTTGGTGGCTCTACAAAAATATACAGTACATAGAATCAGATGATTAAATTTACAAACCTAACAATTATTCATCAGTTGAGCTATAAAATATAATGCTTAGTAAGTAAGTTAATTCAATTTAAAAGCATAAACAATTCCAATCAATATAAAAATTGACAATAAATATCATGCAAATTACTTCAAATTACAAGCATAAACAATTCATCAGTTGAGCTATATAGATTACTATTCAATTTACAGCATATACAATTCATCAGTTAAGCTATTAAAAAATATACAATAGCTAGTAAACAGATTAATTCAATTTAAAAGCATACTTTTGTTAAGCTATACAAGATTGTACAATTAATATCAAGTAGATCAATTCAATTTATAAGCATACACAAATTCTCAGTTGAGCTATACAGCTTACTATTCAATTTAAAGCATGTACAATTCATCAGCCAAGCCATACAAAAATATACAATACATAGTAAATAGATTAATTCAATTTACAAGCATATTTTAGTTGACTTATACAAATTTGTACATTTCATATCTAGTACAATAATTCAATTTACAAGCATAAACAATTCATCACTTGTGTAGAAGGTATGAACGTGTATAAATTTAGTTAATTCTGTTCTAAACCTTTTCTCATGGTCTTTCAAAGCTTTAAGATAATAATAGGCAGTGCATTGAAGACTGTAATATATGAATAGTGAACTCCTCTTTTATAACAGCTTAGACTAATAAAGGGTAAATGGAGATCTGATTTATGTCTTGCATTAATCTTGATTAGTAATACATGAATAGTGAACTCCTCTTTTATAACAGCTTAGACTAACAGAGGGTAAATGGAGATCTGATAGTAATACATGAATAGTGAACTCCTCTTTTATAACAGCTTAGACTAACAGAGGGTAAATGGAGATCTGATAGTAATACATGAATAGTGAACTCCTCTTTTATAACAGCTTAGACTAACAGAGGGTAAATGGAGATCTGATTTATGTTCTATATTAATCTTGATTAGTAATACATGAATAGTGAACTCCTCTTTTATAACAGCTTAGACTAACAGAGGGTAAATGGAGATCTGATTTATGTCTTGTATTAATCTTGATTAAAACTTACATTTGGACTTTTTCGGTCTGACATCTGAAATCACTGCCAAAATCCGTTGTATAAGGTTAATACTCGTCTATTCTCCAAATTTTAGCCTATATTCAGAAATGAAAAGTTAGTACTAAATCAGTGAAAGACAGACGGGTTAAATCTAATTGTAAATATAACGAATGTTTACATATTGGTGATAAATTTAACAACTTTTATTAATATTCCTTGTAAGGTATTGACGGATCTGTTATTTATTATATGTTGTGAAAATGATCTGAGACAAGAAAGGCATTTTCTTCTTCACCAAAGTTTCTATAATGATTCTATATTAATATTAATCTTTACCAAAATTTCTTCTTCACTGAATGGTCACGTTTTATTGCTGGAAGGTAGAAAACTTCTCACAGAAGCTAAGCTTACCGTGCAGTCTTCTAAGATATGCATACAGGATTTCTCCATCTGTACTTTGCAATTACCATTTTTCATTCAAGTTTTGCACCTAATTTAGACACACCTACTTACCTCTTAGAAAATTATTGTAATATTTTGTTTAACACAGCTCTTAAATTACAGATGATATGTATAGATCATGAGCTGATTATAAAGATGGTGTTACGGTGGTGAAATAAGAAACACAGAAGATCCCAAAGTACCAGGAGAAGCTATCACAAAATTCTTCTTTGTGCCACAAATGTTACAGGATTTGTCTGTCTCTATAGGAATATTTCATCGCGAGAATCCCTAATGGTGGTAACTTGAAAAACTAGCACCTTACTGCACAGGTTATGCCTTATACAAAAACGAAATAATGAAGTAATATCCCACCAGGAAACTGCTTCCTTTCACCACAACTGTCGGTACCATATCTGTTTATCTAGTTCGAAATTTGGCGATCTGATTTTGGTGTACAAAATGGGCGCAAGAGGTTTTTCTCAATGTTCTCTCGTTTCTCCTAATAAATGTCATCATCATTCCACCAATACTTCATAATGTCACTACTCTGCGACGTTTCGAGCCAGACCTCCAGAACAAATAAAAAATGGATGAAAGTTAGACAGATTGTGTTTAATGAAGACTATTATTAATAATGTTGCTAATTAAATTTTATGTTTTTTTTTTTCATAATTTTTACTATTTGAAGTTTCACAACATTACACATCCAAAAGAGAAATAACTCATACAGTCCCTATTCATATGTAACTGATAAATATTGAAATATACATGTTTCGTAATGTTCCTTACACTGACATATACCTTTCTAATTAATTAATGGAAATTGATTTCCTTTCTGTAGAAGAACTTCTACATATTTCATTCAAAGACAAGTTACCGTGATTTTGACTGCAGTGGATGTACAAATATTTGCCAATAAGGATGAGAATATCACAAAGGAAATAATATTCTTTTATGTCAAAAGATTTTCATGTCTAAGAACATTACACATATCTAGAAACAAATTAACTAGCTCATATTTCCAGCTAATGGTAAAATTCTAAATTTACTTCAAACTTAATACTAAGTGCTGATTATGACCTTAAATGTATACTATATTACCAACAATGTAAATAAATTCAATGGTGGTTTTTCGCTATTTTATCACAATTAATCTTATTTGCCTTAAACAACCAATCACAAAAGACAGATATGAATATCAATTCACACTTGTTCGTAAACTTTTATTTTGTTTCAATTTATTTATTAAGTGTCCGTATATTCTGTTTAGTTTCTACATTATTAAAATGTCGTGTGTCTGTGTCTTTGTTGGCTTTAAGTACTACAGAAACATTCCGTCGAAATATAAAGAATATAAAATGTTTTATAATGTTACAATATCTTGCATTGTCAAGAAAACTGACTTAGATTTAAATACTATTTAAATTTGATGTTAGTTAAGCCGATTAACTTTCAATTAACATATGACACGTGTCCAAAATCTTCGATTCATCTGAAAAAGAGATATTCTGAATAAATGTTTCGGTTTCGATGTGTTTGCAATAAGGATGAAAAGCAAATTACACTATTTTAAGTGCAAAATACGACTTTTCACTGGTAATTTAGTATTAATATAAATTTAAACAAGCACGGTAGAAAAAGTTACCTTCAAAATTAGTCAAATTCTTACCGAAACTTGAAAATAAGTGTTACATATTGAGAAGCTAGCGAAGTTTTTGGATACTTATTTTCAAATTACTGATTTATTTTAGTTTTCTTTGAAAGTTCTGTCGAATAATACACTAAATTAGAAATGTACACGACAAATCTAACCTTTAAAACTTTATTGACAAGAAAACACACAGTGCTTTACACTTTTTCATGTCACATTTGTCTGTAGCAATACGCAGCTCGTTGTCTCATGTTTGTCTCCGTTCTTTTTATTTTTTCTTCTCCGTGTGTTTCTTCTCTCTTGTCTCCTTGTCTGTCAATCTGCATGGATTCCACCGCTCGTACACCGCCTGCAGAACCAAAGTGGACGATGCAAGTAAAGCATCAGAGAAGATTCAACACACCTCGTCCCTCATGTAAGTGCCGCCATTAGTGTTTTTGTCTACTGTGTTTAGCGGCGGCTGAAAGTGGCATGATGATCCTCTTTACAGAAATGATTATCATTATACTGTGCATTGCAGGAATTGCCAAAGGTTTATTTTAATAATACCGGAAATCAAATTCTAGGTTCAGTTATTCCAAGTCTAAATGTGAACCAAATAAACGTCGACAAAACTGCCTTCATTTTGAAGGGAAAATTATTAATTATCCTTACAATCCACCATTTAACCAATCTGATATTTTCCCACAGTTTATAATCTACCTAAACTGTAAATAGAGCAAAATAAATTTGATATAACATTGTTGAAAATTCAGTAATTCATATAAAATCGTTCTAATTTATGTTATTAAAAGCAAATTTATTTGTTCACATATCATTTTATTTTATTACTAGCCGTACCCGTGCTCTCCGCTGCACCCGTTTGAAATAAATATAAAGTAATTACATAATTAAAATAGGACATTGATCCAGGAAACATTCGTGTTGGATAGAAGGATAAATCGTTTATTATGTTACTTAATTTAAATTGTATTTAAAAAATTAAAATGCGATCATTTTGATCCAGAGACCATTCATTTGGTCATAAAAATTATTTTAGGAAATACAGGAAACGAATGTACAGAATATCCTATCAAGTTTTCTGTGCATGAGAAGCTATTTTAATCTTACCTGTCTTCAATTCACTCAGAAGTTACTGTAATAACATTATAGCATTATGTCCATCTAGAGAAACTACACTTTCCAATGGTGAATGAATAATTAATTAAACAAATCGGTTAATTTAGCTTCCGATATTACTTCATACAAACACAGAAACATTCTCTGTAGGTTATGTTTAATAGCTTTCGATTATTGTTGTCCAAGGCCCCTTATAGACGAAGTCATTTGTTTTTTATTTCATCACGCCGCCTTAGATGGCGATGTTATTGTAATTTTGAAACTCATTTCTCTCATTAAATATCAGTCCTATAAAAATTTTGCATAGAATAACACTTATCGGAAATCATTTTCAAAGAAACTTTTGTTATGTAATATTTTTCATGAAAATTAATAATAAAGGAGATATTTAGATATATTTAATTCAAGCCCCCTTATAACCCCCCTTTTAAATAAAATATTTTGAATGTCATATAGCCTAAATTCTAAGTTACAACGAACTTAATTTATATTCCAATTTTCATATAAATCGGTTCTCAGCCATCATCGCGTGAAAAGGTTACAAACATCCAGTCAGACAGACAGACATGCAAACAAAAATTTCAAAAAGGCGATTTTCGGTTTCTGGGCGGTTAATTATATTTGTTAGGACCAATTATTTTTGCAAAATCGAAAATTACCAGAAAAATTTCGGCTACAGATTTATTATTAATATAAATTATTTGTTGTATTTTGTTTTACAATTTTGCATTAATTTATTGTATTGTTGATTATCAACTCTGCACTTCTCTATTTCATTTCAATATCCAGATTATCTTTGTTGAACTTATTGTGGTTGAGAAAGATCGATGAAATAAAATGTTATTTCTAATTGAGATGTTTCAGTACAATGTATCTAATAAATTGGTACCATTGGCGAAGTTTAGAAGATCTGTGAAAATATGTCAAACACCATTATAAATCGATATGAATGATTATATGAAAGGATGATACCGTTTCTACCAAAAGTTTAAGGACATCCTTCACTCCTGTCCTTATATGAAACCCACTGATGTTTATATTGGACTTAATGTCTGTGAAAGAATGAAGTATTTTTAGTGTAAACCCAGCCTCTCCATCTTTCAAACTGGGGATTATAGGCCTATAACAATTTTTCTGCTATTAAAACTTATTAAAAAATACGTTTTTTGTAGGAGAAAAATTAATTACTTCAGAATGAATATGCATAGACCAATTAATTTTGAGATAGAGATAGAAATACAAGAGAAAGTCAAAACGTAACCTTAATAATTGTTTTATTAGTCGAATATGTACGAGGCGCGTCCATGAAGTAACTTTCTCACTCGTCCCACAGTTAGCAAACGATATGTTGCGCGAAGCGACTGTGTGTACGTGATAGAGTAATGTCCTGGCCTGGCGCATGCGCTAGCGGAACTTCCCGAGTGCTCTCAGTAGCTTCGTTGCATTGGTTGAAGATGGACGTTCCTATTCCAGCTCCCGCCGCGTGAAGTGCGGTCAGTGATAAAGTTTTTGAAATTGAAATTTATCGTCAGCTGTGCCAGGTCTATGGGCAAGCAGATGGTGCGTTGCTGCTGTAGACAATTTTCAGCAGGACGCCAAAATGTGCATGACGAGGAGCGCATTGGGAGGCCAACCATCATCACGGACGACCTTGTGGAGCAACGCACCATCTGCTTGCTCATGACGTTAGGCCATAAACCTGGCACAGCTGAAGATAAATTTCAATCGGCGCTATACCCTGTGCATTCAAAAACTTTATCACTGACCGCACTTCACACTCGGCGGGAGCTGGAATAGGAGCGTCCATCTTCAATCAATGCAACGAAGCTACTGAGAGCACTCGGGAAGTTCCGCTAGCGCATTCGCCATGCCAGGACATTACTCTATCACGTACACGCAGTCGCTTCGCGCAACATATGGTTTGCTAGCTGTGGGAGAGTGGGAAAGTTACATTATGGACGCGCCTCGTACAATAAGACTACAAACACTTCATCACTTTTCAACGTAGTCCCCACTACTTTTAATGCAAGTGTTCCTGTTATACTATGTTAAAAGTGATGAAGTGTTTGTAGTCTTATTGTACATATTCAGTTAATAAAACAATTATTAAGGTTACTTTTTTACTCTCCCTCGTATCTCAAAAGCTTCTTGTGCAAATATTACTTTTTGTTAAAACAAATTGTGACACCTCGTTCACGCATTAAAATTCAGATTTTTTAATTTATTTTGTTTGGGAAAATTGCCATTTTTTAAGATTCTCTTGAGTTTGAAATTCGCAGCAAATTGACCCGGGACCGATACTGCCACTTACATCATAGCATTGGGAGTTGTTAATACTGGTCAATCAGTTTATTCCCTCCATTTTAGTAAACAGTTGTGGAGTTTGCTACAAGTGTAGAAAGGTTAGATTTCTTCCTTGAAAAAAAAAATGAAAATGGACCGAAATTCAGGAATTTGGAGTGAAGTGGCAGATTATTGAGATGTGGAAGAATGACTTGTGATGATATCTAACTCTATCCCAAAATTTATTGATTTAAATACATCTATTCTGGAGTAATTATTTTTTCCTACAAAACAATGCAATTTTTCAGTAAGTTTACATAACACAAAAATTATTATATAATCTACAGTTTGATAAATAGAGTTTTTCACAGGCATTTGGTCCCTATATAAACATCAGGGAATTTCACATAAGTATTCTGTAAGGAAAGGAGTGAAACATCTCTTTCGAAAGGGTGTCCTTAAACTTCTGGTAGAACCTGTTTGAATATAAATAACCGTATGTTTTACAGCGTTTGAAATTATATAAAATTTTACGCAATAGGCCTCTATTTTAAAATATACTTTTATACAATTTTATCTTCAAAGTATAATAATACAAAATTTCATATAATAATACTTTCAAAATATTAAACAAATTTTAGGCAATATTACTTTCATTATCAAGATAGTCTAGTCCTACTAGCGCAAGAAAGTTATCTTATCACTTTACATAAAATTCGAAACCTCTACTGCTCAATGAATTGAATTTTTTTTATTATATGTAGTAGTGAATTATTTGTCCCGCACCGTGGCTTCGTGGTCTAAAGGCTTCATGCCTGAACTTGCGTTACGGAATAAGCACAATTTTTAGTCCTAATGGGACGAAATTTCATCCAGGGTATGAGATCGATGTCCACCCAGCATCGTGATGAACTTAGGAGTTACCATAGATATGGAAATCGTTTTCAAAAACAAGTTACAATGGCTGGGGGAACCATCGTTCTGACCACATTTTACTATCATAGTGGTTAGATGAACGTTCATCTCTTCTGAGACATGTAGACGTGAGACCAGCAGTCGGCCTTGGTTCTTCATGGGCTGTCGTGCCACAGACTACTTAATATTACTGAAAAATTTGTATCCGTTCTCGTAACTTATGTTAAGTATTGTAGTATGACTAATTCAAAAGTAGTTATTATAACTAACTAGTTTTAACCTGGCATAGTCGCTACTTACAGTATAATGTTGTTCGGATGATCGCATAACCGGCATTTTGCCAAGGCTAGCACAGCATTGGATTTTTTCTGTTACAACTTTTGAGAGCGATAAAATATCGGGTTGAAATGACAACACTTGTTTTCTTAAGACTTGGGACTTTCTTTTGATGTGTCACAATATCAAAATTGTAGTTTCATTGAAAAGAATATCTGCTTGTTTGCTTTAATACTTCCTGACCCTATTACATTCAACTAGCTTCTATTCTGCAAAATACATGCTCTTATTTAATTACACAAAGACGTAATTGGTCTGGGGAAATCCCTGCATTCAAAGAAAGTTTTAGGAACTTTTAAAAGGAAATAATAAATCCGAATAAAATTAGAAATCCATAGGTTTTACAAAGGAATGAGAGTAATTATTGCAATTGTCTAAAAAGTATTTTATCTACAGAATACCTTATATTGTTGGAAGAAAATAATTTTAGCAGGTGATCTAGAAAGGGGAACAAACTTGCAAATCCTTCCATTTTGATGTGATCGTGATTTGAATTTGATACTTAGCAAAATGCTCATATAGTGACCAACGCGAGGTTAAGAAATATTTTTATTTTTAAATTATACGTAAGTTATGACCAGGCCTGGCGGTTTCGGTCCCATGGACGTTAGATTAATGGTACATTTACTATAGCACACTAGATGTTGGTCGCGTGGCATGAACAGACGCTACGACCACATACCTACTACTTGCGCATACTACAAGTTGTTCCTAAAATAGGTAGTCAAGGCTAAGTTGCATATCCTTCTAAGGACATTAAATCTCTTTATACCTTACTTACATATCTACATATTTAAAGAACAGCATATAAATAATTTAAATAAATTATGTATATAATTTATCTACAAGTGAAGAGTCGACTTTCTGAAGAGCCGATGTACACACATTTTCGAAATGGATTACGATTGGAATTCGATGTTTTAACCTATCTCTATATTCTGCAAATGATTGTACCTACCACGAAAAAACTGATGTTTGTATATTTATAAAACTTCAAACGTTGAACATTTGAAAATGCCTAACAGTAGGTTTTTTTTTACACCGTTCTCTGGAAGAGTCAATTTTGCCGTCCAGTTTTGTTTGTGACGTGCAATGCATGTGTGCAGAATTCTTATTTTCCAGTAATGCAATATTTTTCTTGTAGGCTACATAAGTATTAATATTACAATTGGTCTTATAATTATTTGCATTTTCATCCTCTTATAACTGAACGACAAACTTTGCACTGAATTTCTTATTGCCCAGTTCATTCACAATATTTTACTTAATATTTATTCGTTGGAGCATATTGTTTCCGCTGTATGCACTGAACGATTGAACTCCCGGTACCAACCGCCTCCTTAAGATCACTGTAATCGGTGGTTGTCTTATGCTGAGTGTAAACAGAGACTGCAAGACGTAGGCCAGTAATCACAGCCCTATGTGAACATAATCTGTTTTTTGTTTGGGTTCCAGCCCTGGTTATGACTTATATAACTTTTCAATAACATATTAATTAAAAAATAATTCTTTATTTTAATCCCCTTTGGCTCCGTATTGTTTCCTTAATTTCCATTAATAATATAGTAAAAATTATAATTGTGTTTATAGACCTTTCGGTCAATTACGGCAATAAAACATACAGCTTAAAATAATAATTATTTTACACTATTTTGTAAATAATTGATATAGTTTGGCAGAGGAACTTTTTCAGTTGACATCATTAAGAGACGAGCATACTTATGAATTAAAACTCAAACAAACTGTCGAAACTCAAGCTTATTTGTTTCTCATCTCTGTGCTAAAAGAAAATTTCAAACAACTCTTATACATTTATCCATAAATAATTCTTCATTCACATATTTATTTTCTATTGATATAACTGTAATATAGCCTATTTTAAATAATCTGATCTGAATTCTTTTTTCTCGTCAAGGGCCAACCAACAGTAATAATATCATTTGAGCCAATTTTTTAAACCGATAAATAATTATTATTTATTATATTTTTTATTTTGCTGATATTGAATATTTGCAAAACCCATTTATTTTTCATTCTCTTTTGAACTTTCTTAAAGTTTCAACCTAAGTGAAGTTCACTACAGTTAAATCTCCGTATAACGATTTTCGTTATAACCATAAACTCCTCTATTGCGACTAAAAATATAGTTCCCGACATAAAATGTGTTCCTTCAATGTAAAAATTCTCCCGATATAACGATATCCTCTATTGCGATATATCTCTATTGAACGATACACTTTAATGGTCCCCAGTGTAGTATTTTCTCTCTCTACAACGTTAAAGCCCGGTAAAAGGAAATGTTTGTCGCTAAGCGATACAGTAAGGTATGTGATCTTACTTGATGGATTTAATAAGTAAGTGATTTCTTTCAAAAAATATAGGACAGTACAATGGACGACATATTAAGAGGGTTTCATTGATAATTTTAACACTTTGTATCATAATATACACACCAAGTAAGCTGAATAGAAAACTTAACTCTTAGTTTTAAAACCCTCCTCATAACAATACACCTCTTTATAATAGTATTTTTCTTTCTTCTCCTAAATTACGCTATAGAGAGATTTGACTGTATTTAAATTTTCAGGTACTCTCAATGATATCATATTCACTATTAGGCCTAATTTAAATCTGAAAGCATCAGTACATGATATATGGGTGGACAATGACCAAAACTATCAAGAGAAAATCTCAAACCAAATATCTTCTCATAAAAATATTATACTTGTATTAATTCTACCTCAATTAATTACTTCGGAAGAGCACAGTATATTGAATATCGTTTCCTGTGACATCATTTTGCTACATTCAATAAATAATTGCCGGTTAGAATGAAAACACTCCATTAGAAACCACCGTGATGTCTTGATCCCAATGCACAAACCATTAATTACAACGAAATAGAATATCGCCAATCACAGACCTCAGTGTTGTAATGAGTGTTACAGTAGTCAATTAACAAGACTCTCCTGTCCAAATTACCCCACGTAGTGAACCAAATTAGCAGCATTAATCTACGTTATGGACACAGAAATCTGTTCTGGATCTAAACCTGTTCATAAGTATTAACACAAATCTTAGACTAAATATCGATTTTAAGAAATGAATCATAATTATAAAAAGTTTAATTTAATATACTCGCGAATAGGAAGACGATTGCTACATCAAACTCGATTTATCTTTTATTCTTCCAATGGTAAAATTGGCCGATTAAAATTCAGTAACCGATGGTATTATTCAGCCGATTCGTATCCGTTTCGTATGCATTCACAGAATAGTTACTTGATTTCATCACGTTAAAAATGTATGCGATATAGGAGAAACAAGGAGAATTCGTTTCATTTTAATATGCTTCATATACAGAGTGTTTCAAAAGTGATGGTTAAAATGAGGGATGAGAAGTAAAAACGAAGAGAAGAAAAATGTTCCACAGACATGGGTCCGCGCAATGTTGATCTTTGCAGCGTTCTCAGCTGCCTGTCTGTTAAAAAAAAATAACTTTTTTCATTTTACGCTTTGTTAAAAAAAAAAAAGGCATTTACTTCCTTCTAAAGTTATTTTATTTCGATTAAGTATATCTTGGAAATAATCTAGAGGGTGATCCGTTTGAGTATGGATACATTAACACCGTAAAATATTTACTACTGAACTTTATTTGTTGAAGCTTTGTGCATACAACACTGAAAGATGGGAGATTCCTCAGAGCTCAACATGATCCCCATTGCGCACCCTGCACAACTTATAACGGTGATGAAATTCAGCCCATGTCTGTTGTAACATAAGAGAGATGATATGTTGAAAACCTTGAGTAATTTTTACTCTCAAATCATCAATGTTCCTGGGTTTCTGTGAATAGACAATGCCTCTAACAAAACCCTACACGAAGAAGTCAGGAGGGGTTAGATCTGGGGAGTTTGGGGACCATGCCAAGAGATAACTGCTTCTCGTACTGGGTTGTGCCTGCTACCTCTTACATGTTTTTTAACACAGAACCTGTTTTTACAAATGTACGATACCACAACATTATGGAATCGTATTTAGGTACATTACGCACACCATACTCACGTCGAAATTCCCATTAAACTATTTTAACATTCTCAAATTTAGCATACCAAAGAACACATTGTGCCCGCTGTTGATTTGTAGCAGCCATTTTAATCATCTACGATTTTCATTTGTCCTTTCAGATTATGCATTGTTGATTGTCATATATGAAAACGCCCATCTTTTAATTATAATATAACCAGCAAGAAATTTTTCCTACTATCTTAATAGCTTTATAATAATAAATTAATATTATCCATACCCAAACGGATCAGAATGTCTGTTCCGGAGTTCTGGTGGTAAATTTTCTCGTCGTATCTTAAGCAGAGTTCTTTTTAGAGTTTCTTCCCTTGGTAGATTCCCGTTTGTTTCACTGGAAACACCTCTCGCTTGACGCTGGACAATGACTGAAGACGGTGCATCTTACTCGTATATTCGCGCGCTTTACTTCAACTCCAGCGTTCTATGGCTTGGACCCCTTCCCGGTGTGCACGGCTGGAATATTCTGATTGGCCGTTGACAATTGACGTTTTGTCAATTATGGTTATGGTCCAGTTGCATCTTCCATGCTGGTAACATCTCCGAACAACATCGAATTCGCGGACTTCATGTTTGGTATACATATAACATTCATGCTTAGTTTCTCATGGTCCCTAATGCTTGTTGTGAAACGAAATTCCCCATGAGGGTGCTACATCATTACAATAACTTAGCTGAAGCTGAAAATAAATAAGACATTAAACTTTAAACAAAAACTATTACTTGTAACTTTCGAGACAACCTAAGAACCTATTACGCTTAAAAAAAATTAAAATATACATTATTGTGGCCAGTGGCGAAATTGTAATCGGTGACCACAAGTCCAGTGGCGAAAATTTAATTGGTAACCACAAGTCCGACGACGAAAATTTAATCGATGACGAAATAGTGCAATGACGACAGTTCCGGTGACGATAATTACTAAACCCATGCCTCCTAGTGAAGATGAATGTCTACAGGGAGAATTGTCTTTGAAACAACCCTTACAACTTCCTATTGTGAAACTACTGATAATATTATTTCACAAAAAATAAATTATAGGCCTACAATTAATATATTGTAATATAACAGATTTCAAAATTCGATTACCAGAAATATAAAAAGAAATTACTACTGTGTAAGATTAGCCACTTGCTTTGAATTTAAGCAAAATTCACCACATATCCACATAAACCTCACAATTTGGCTATAAATAGTCATTTATCATACTTCTGGGATTGTAGAGAATATGTTTTATGTGCAGATAGGAACGAAGTTCGTATTTTCTTATTTATGCGCATAACAAATATAATAACTTTATTCATATTTCTTTCTAATGGTGGTTCAAAAGTGAATTTTATTTTAATTTAAACAAACTTCTCTTAAAATAGGGGTTGCTCTGAAGGACAAAGTATACCAAATATACTAATATTGGTACAATTTTCGTGAGAAATATAATTATTATTGTTGTGCTCTTAATATACTTTATGTATGTGATTTCCCAGAAGATAGATTGAATATTTCAGAGCTGTCAAAGAAACAGTCTGGCCAAAGAGAATTCAAGATTGAACCCTTTGCAGAAATTAATATATATATATTTTTTTTTTTTTTTTGTAATCGTGCCTCTAGCATCCAGTAATAACCCAATAATTTCAATAGATTGTAACTTATATAAATAATAAGGAACAGCTGGACCATAAATTTGATTCTTCTCATTGTTGACACCTTCCGGTTGAGTTGTATTCAATTCGAAGCGGATAATAGGATTTATTATATTATAGCCTGTTGTGTTGTTAAAGGCTAATACAGTATATCAACCCGCCGACAGCTTCCTGTTTCCAATAGACCATGGATTTCTTCCTTGGTATATCCCTTGTCGCGAAGAGCTTGAGCGATTTTGTGATGCCTGGCATTGCGTAATGTCTCACCATGAGGGCGAGATCCAAGAACGTGAATTATTGTTTGAGATACGAGAAAAGAACGGAATTGTTAGCAGAGGAGTAAAATATAATGTGTCATCTTCGTAACACCATTTCCTTGTCTTTCTTCATTATTTTGTATGAAATATAAAATTTTACTCTAATTCTAAATATAAAATTTTACTCTAATTCTGTTTCAAGTTGTAGGACCATAAGCCAGTTGTAGTTCCTTTGCTTCATTGGTGGACAGATTCCTGTACTATGCAAGACTGAAACAACATGCATATTTCATGTACGAAAACCGGTTCTCAGCCGAAGTGTTACCGTAATACGTGAGGCTGGGCTAAGGATGAGTGAGTTGTTTCGGTGGTGCAAACGAAGTTAAATAAATGACGTATATAATAAAGAGCTTTAACATTTTAAACAATGAAATTATTTCTACTGTAGACACTTGTCTTTAATTTTGAATATCTCAACTGAACCTAAAATTGTCAGCACACTTGAAAAGAACACAAAGTAAAGGAAATCTACTTAATAAATTTAAAACAATCATTTTTGTAGAAGAAAGATATCCAATAATACATATATAACGTATTTATGGTATACAATAGGATTAAATAAACTTATTTTTTTATTCCAAGTTTATCATTATTGAAGATCATTCAAAAGGACTTCACGATCCACTTCTACGACATCTCCATTTTAATTGGTATGGCTTATGTTGGCGCTCTAAAGAAAATTCTCTAATAGTAGTAATAACTTTTCCACAAACTGAACGCTACGCCCCATTTCCTACTTCCGAAAATAATCATTTTTTACAGAGAATTTAATTGAGACCCTAAGCGTCGTTAATATCGCTTGTGCTAGTCAAACTCTAACCGACTCACAAAACCTCTATATCATTGATTGATTACGTATTTTAGTTCCCTTTTTAAGTACTGCAGTCTATATTTTTTTATCACTGACTTTAGCGAGAGAAGCAAGTCAAAAGCGCCTAGAAGTTAGATAATCTGCAGAACAATGAACACGAGTAAAAGTTCTCAGTCATGCGGTGCAAATATACACAATGCCCAGAGAGTTTTCTTAACCAACCAATGAAATTTTTAAAAATATTTTAGTGTAGTATTTAATAGGATCAGTATAGAGTCGCGACTTCTAGTCAGCCGATTTCATTGCGTAGGATACGCGTGACTTTCGGTTAATTTTCTCTCTACTTATGCTTGCGGCGTTTTCTTAATCAGTCTTATTCTAAGTTACTTTGATTTCTATTGATTTCATATTGAACTGACATCACACGGTACTTTTGCAGCGAAGATCTTGCACGATACCAGATCTTCGCATGACATCACTTGAAAACCAACAAACATTCATGCTGTCGTTGGGATCCGAGCCCACATATTATCATTTTTGTATCTCAACCGATACGTAAACTGCTCTTCTCGAAATATGTTTACAGTGAGAATTTCTGTGTGTCATATACATCGCAGGGTATATAGTTTATGTAATTAGTTAAAATAAGTGTGGAATATGATTCATTTACTGTATGTGTCATCCGTTAATTGCATGAAATATAGCTACATGTCGAAATAATGCAAATTCTGTGAATTCCGAATAAGTAGGTTGTTTGTGCCTCTATTTTCACTGCTTTTGCGTTTTAAGTGTCTGTGTGTTTGCATTATTTGGTTTCGAGCACTGCATGCATTTCTGCCCAATCACCACGACACGGAAACCTTATTCTGAAGGTATGTATGCTCCCACGACGTACTGGATGACAAGAAGTTTTATTTTTCTAATTTATATTAAAAAAACCGTCATGAATGTCACAGGTTAATTTAAATTGAGAATTGTATAGACATTATGGTTCCGATAAGCCAGATACAGTAATAAACTTTATCGGTCTTACTAATAAAAACTCTATATATAGACGTTTAACTGTCTTATACCTATACAATGAGTAGCTCGTTTATACGTCGTGTGTAAATTCCTTACTAATAATCACTACATACGTCGTGTATAACAATAGCTACGTCATAGTTTCGTCATTACTTCGTTACGAATGGTAATAGAATATCTGAGGTTCTCTATTGCATCCGGTAGAATGCTCTAGTGTAGCGTGTTAAGTATCGATAGTACAACTGGCTCTAATCGATTACCACAGTATATTTTGGTCAAAGAGTACAAGCTACAGCAATATTATTCTAATTATTCTGTGATCTTTGGTTTGTTTTTCTGTGGTTGCAAGGCAACCATCATCATAAAATGACAGTCGATACGAACAGCTGTTAGAGGAGCGGCCATTTTTTCTCTATATACAACACTTAAACAAGGGGTTTCGTGTATATAACTACTGCAAAGCAATTCCCATTGTATAGTTACAGCCTATTTATACGTCCATAGCTTATTCACGGTTTATTAGTAATGTTTTCTGTCTCAACTGTGCATAAGTCTCGTATAAAAACTATACACTGTTTTTAGTAAGACTGTATGTGAATATTATTTCCATCTGTGGCTTATCTACTTTGAAGTGTTTTATTTTAATTTGTTTTCGAACGTTTTCGCTCTACTTAGAGCTTCTTCAGTTTTTTTAAATTATAACATGAAGCAAGTTAAGAATTTAAATACACAAATAACACGAAAATAATTGCATATACTCTACAGTGCCTGGGAACAGTGACATAAGTCAGTTTCCACAAACCCTTTTTGATAATTTATTGACAACTTACACTGGTTTATGTCGATTTGATTTTTTTCTGTATGAATTATTGTAATGGGAGAAATACTTATGTCTCTTTTTCGAAGCGAGCAGATGTTCCGTAAGTTGGCAATAAATTATCAAAGAAGGTTTGTGGAAACTGACTTGTGTCACTTTTCCCAAGCACTGGAGATATATTAGGCATAATTTATATGACATCTTGACACATCTGACTGAAAACAACCAGGAAACATCGCATCCTTAATGACACCAATTAGCAAGACATATTTTCATATCAGAATACTCGACACAACGTCCCTCACGTCAAACTGTACTGTTCAACAATATTCACAATAATATATTTACTTTGTAATGTTTTCTAAACAAGATTCAACATTTTATAATTTGATTTTAACACATACATATACGAGTATGAAAACGTACAAAATCTCTAACATTGGCGAAAACAATGTAAATGTTGCTGTTTTCTAATGCCAGGCTTGTGACAATAAAGTCATTTGACCTCTTGCACTCCAATATTTTTCAAAGATATTATCATGGTCAGCCACTGAAGCACAGATTTTGAGATGTTCCGAATCCATTTCTTGGTTTGAGTTGCACAGTGGGCAGTTAGGGGACTGATATATTCCAATTTTATGCAGGTGTTTGGCCAAACAATCATGGCCTGTTGCCAATCTAAATGCAGCTACAGACGATTTTCGTGGTAAATCGGGAATTAACTGTGGATTATGATGCAGAGAGTTCCATTTTTTCCCATGAGATTGTGTTACCAAATTTTGTTTGTTGAAGTCTAAATATGTAGATTTAATAAATCTTTTCACAGAGTAATACGAATGTATGTAAATGTACTTATATTACTTTCACTGAAATAAGTCTTAGTTATAAAGAATACATATTCGTAAGTAAACACTTACTTAGGATATTTTAATCTTGATTTTAACTTGTATATTTTTACATTAATATTTTTGACGTCAGTTATTGCTTATTGTAACCTTGACTTCCTTTTCCAAACTTGAACAATATGTCATAAATTATGCCTAATATATATGGAATTACTTTTCGTGTTGTTTGTGTATTTAAATTGTTAACTTGTTCATATTCTAATTTTAAGACCTGAAGATGCTCGAAGTAGAGCGAAAACGTTTGTCAACAAAAACAAATTAAAATAAAAGTAAATTAAAATAAAGTAGATAAGCTACAGACGGAAATATTATTCACATAAAGTTTAGACAATGTGATGTATATTGTGTTGAAAATTTTTAATATTACAATGCCACTCAATTTAGAGTAAAAAATTGCTTTACTAATTTGTTTTAATAACATACAAGTTTCCTACAAAATGCCTTTCCGGTTTCGAACACATGTAATTTACGTTCTATGAATCTGAGGTGCATGAAAAAAGTACCAGTGGAAAGAGAAACTCATAAAGTTTAGTTCCTTACCTTAAAGATGTTCAATGTGTCACCCCTTTGGTAACACGGCACACATCAAGCCTATAGTCAAGTTCCACGTAGGTACGCGGATTTTTCGACCCCCATATTCTGAGGTTATGTCTGTTCACCTTACCAGAAAGATGAAAAGTGGCTTCGTCAGAAAACACCACGGAACAAATAAATTCATCATCGTTTTCAAGTAAAGTCTGCATACTTATGCAAAACTTTTTTCCTAACATTTTGTCCTCTGGTTTTAGAGCTTGCAGCAACTGTAGTCGGTACGGATGAAATCGCAACCGCTTGCGAAGAATCTTGCCTTAAAATCAGTATACCATATACAGATTGTGGGCTGATGTGCAACAAACTTTGTTCGGTAATGCCGTTGCACATTAATAACCGACTGGTTTACATGAAAATCAAGCTTTTCTGTCGTCTATAGAAGTCATTTCGCCTCAACAATGAACAAATTTGTTTATATGCACTATTATGAGACAATGTTACCAAATAGTAAAACAATGTTGCCACAACTAAACTTTTTGAACACAGATTATACAATCACGAAGCTTCAGTTTATGAGGGTACTAGGAACAATAGACTGTGCAGGTACTATTTCGCATTGTCTGTAATGAGGCGATAGTAGCGAACCTAGTGGTTAACAACTATCTATGGATGCATATTTATTACGTATTGAGCTTCGTCACCGTATATATTAGACTGTGTTTTTGAGTTTCTCTTTCCATTGGTGCTATTTTCATGCACCTCAGATTCATAGAACGTAAATTACATGTGTTCGAAACCGGAAAAGTCTTTTGTAGGAGCCATGTAATTTGTAATTGTTAATTTTTAAGTATTTTCCATTCTATGTACGACTAATATAACGACACTTAGGCCTACTATTGGCATAGGCAAAATTTTGTAGTACTTATTATTCATTGATAATAAGAATCAAATTGAAAGAAATGGTCGGAACGCTCTTCTGTGTTTTTCTACTGTAATAGCTAGGAAATCGTAAACTAGGGTAGCTGGTTTTCAGCAAGGAGGAGAAATGTTCAAATTATACCGTGAGAGTAGAATAGGAAAAAAATATCACAGAGTCATTTTAATCACCGAACGTCTGGTATTTTCCGGTATATGGCATTTTCCAGAGTTTGAACCCTGATTCACTTACAGAGAATTACCCTCCTTGCTGCAAATTGGGATTTGATTAAATTCATTATGTGGTACTGAATTCTTTTTACGAAATCAAAGACTGTTTGGTATTAAAATAGAAGTGACTAGAACTAAGTGAACTAAGGGTTCACCTATGAGGAAGAATGGACATCTTGTCATCCAGTAGCTACAAAAAATGTGTTGAAAGTGTGTCCCTGTCTTTTACAATGTAGATATATTGATGTATTTAACCTAGCAATATAAATTATAAGAAAATATAATACAGTAACATATATTCTAATGAATTTTAACTTGTGTTTATTGATGTTTTCATTTTAGGTAAACAAATATTTCTGCTGTTTCTTCTTTTGGGTTAACAAACTTGAAGTAACTATTTCGAACTTTTAATTAAGTCCTAAACTTTGAAGTAGAGAAGAGCTGAGAAATTGTAGTTAGTTTTTTTTCAATAGTTAAGACACGATAATCATAAATATATTATGTTAAAATAACAACATAAGGATAATAGTAGGCCTACTCTGCTAATCTTACAAGCTAAGGAATAATAATTCTAATTAAACAAGGGGGGTTAATATAAAATTGTAAAGAAAACAACAAATAGACTTCTGAGAATTCTAAAGATTGTACATATTGAATAATGTAACCTCCATAAATTACAGTACAAAGTCTACTTTACGTTATCAAATTCATTCAAAACCAAATAGCAATGAAATTGTGATTGACAGAAATTATGTAAAAGAACAGTCCTGTATTTCTTCATAATGATGTAAAATAATATTATGCTATTATATTGTAAAATTCCTGATCTATAAATTACGTTCTACTCGATTGTAATCTTATTTATGTTATTCTTTGTCATATTGGCAACCTCACAATTTGGATAAGACATAAATTTTATAAATAAAAGGAACAATTTCTATTTTTATGCAAGTTACTGTCGCCGTAGATAGTTCTCCGTTATTTATACAGCTTTCAGTACAAATCAAATTACCAAATAAATCGTAACTTCAGTTCGATTTACTACATTGCTGTTTATTTAAAATAATATTTGGAGATATTCCAATACTAAAAGGGAAAATTTTTTAACTCAATGTAAAATAAAGTGACAACTCATTTTCAACTTCAATTGTAATTTCGGGGTATTAGATAATGTTAAAAACCGAACAATTTGCGTAATTAATTCATTAAATACTTTACGTTTTGATGTACTTACAGTAATTTCATTTACACATATCTGATGAGACGTTTTTGTTTACATTCTCCTCTCGCAAGTCTTAAGGACTGGGTGATTGGAGCTACACTCATCCCCTCTGCGGAGCAATGACCTCAACGAGCACTGCTATTCCTGCAGCGTTGCAACACGTTACATTTCGCATTCTCAAAACTAGTAAACGTATCAAAAAACTTATTTGAAAAAACTTGTTCGCATTGACTTCATCTAATACATATGTTAATTAATCTAATAGATCCTCTTCCTACATGTATATTAATTTATAAATTCAATGGTTCACAGCTTTCTATATGTAATAGTATTCATCAATACCCGTATAACAGGTGCTCAATTTTAAATTGGTATCAAATAAACATTAAACCAAGAAGAGTCGAAAAGAGCAACTAAGGCAATACTTATTTTCTTTCCAAGAAACGTTTACAGTTTCTGCATAGAGTTAACTGGAATGCTCAGAACAACATTATTCGTACGTCGGATTGCTATGGATTGTTTCCAATTTAAAACCATTACTCGTTGCATTTCTAAAAAAATATATATGTAATAATATTTTAGAGAAAAATATAAGTCATCCCGTTATATAGAAACACGTATCAAAATACTGACTAAATTAATTGCGAATCGAAATTTTGTATAATTACGTGTCGTCATTTACGTCCAGTCTGTATTTTAATTATAATAAGTAAAATGATATTCTCGTTGCAGTCTGTACCTCTGCTATATTTACAAATATTTATTTATATTATCTTTCAAGCAAAACTGCAAAATCTTCATAATAACTAATAATTTAAACAACTTTATGCTGAAATATTTTAAATTTTAGTCTTGTAATGCTTCAAGATGTAGAGAATACAGTTGCTCATATTAATATTCGGTCATCTAAATTGTTTACATTTAAAAAATTGCATTATCGGTTCTTGGGCCATTACTTTTTACGCTTTATATAAACGACGTAACGAAGATCTTAAAATATTCAAAACACCACCTATACGCTGACGACTTACAACTTTATATTCATTCCCGAACTTGTACAATCAATGACTCTGTGACCAGAATTAATGAAGATCTAGCATCTGTAGCTCAATGGGCGCAAAAATTTGGACTCAGACTAAACCCAGACAAATCAGAAGCTATAATAATGGGCCACCAACGAGCATTAAACAAAATAGATCTAGCCACTGTATCAAATACAAAAATAAATAATACTACAATTACATATAGTAAGACAGTAAAAAATTTAGGGGTATATTTAGATTCAAATTTAAATTTTCAAAGTCAAGTGACCTACATATGTAAGAAAACTTTTTCCATAATTCATTCCCTCAAACATTTAATCAATGTTTTACCTCTCAGCCTTAAAAAGAACCTGATCCAAACTTTAGTGATACCCCACTTCGATTATTGCGATTCTTTATTCACGAATCTAAATACTGATCTTGCCCATAGACTACAGCGTGTTCACAATATCTACGTTCGTTTCGTTTGTAACATTAGAAAATTCGATCATGTAACACCGTCACTAGAGCTGTTGTCTTGGAGTCCACTTAAAGAAAGAAGATTCTTCAACTCTCTCTTATTACTATTTAAAATCATCCACACCTCCACACCCTCTTACCTAGCATCTCGTTTTGTTTACCTTTCACTACCTCGAACCCGGAACATGTACCTTCTCTCTATTCCTCTGCACAGAACATCCTTCTACTCATCATCTTTCAGCATATCTATTCCACGCCTCTGGAATTCTCTCCCTGACCACGTCAGAGACTGTCGGACAATATCAAAATTCAAATTTAAATTAAAAAATCACATTCTAGTTCGTGAAATTGCTTGTTGAACACCTGTCAGGTTGCGCAACTTCACCTTAACCCATGACATATAGTAAATATTGTAACTATGCTGTTGTAAAATTGAAAATTAATATGTAATGTATTTATTATTATTATTATTATTATTATTATTACTATTATTATTATTATTATTATTATTATTATTATTGTCAGTTATCAATATCATCATTGCTATCTCTGTTTTCTTTCTTTTTGTTGTATTAGCTCGATGGGAGCACTATAATGTACTTTTGACTCTGTTGACCCTATATAGGGCTTTAACTTAATTTGTATCATTTTCATCAGTGTTTGTATTTCTTTTTTGTATTTATATGTGCTATCTGGTAGGATGGAAGAGAAGGCCTTCTTATGGCCTTAATCCTGTCAGATTAAATAAATTATTATTATTATTATTATTATTATTATTATTACTATTATTATTATTATTATTATTATTATTATTATTATTATTATTATTATTCGCATTATAAGTAGAACAATATCCTATCATACAATGAACACTTCAGACGCAACCTATTACATACCTTTTCTACTTGATTATTTAACGACGCTGCATCAACTACTATGTTATTTGGCGTCGATGGAATTGGTAATAGCGAGATAGTATTTGGCAAGATGAGGCCGAGGATTCGCCATAGATTACCTGACATTCGCCTTTGGGTTGGGAAGACCTCGGAAAAATCCAACCAACTAATCAGTCCGAGCGGGAATCGAACCAAAGCGTAATACGTACTAAAACATAAATATTTTCCTTTCAAACGTAATTTAAATACTTATTGTAAATGTGCAAAATATAAAGTGATTATCGTTTAGTTACACAATGTTATACGAGTAAAGAACGTTTTATTTCGGAATATGTATTATATGTCTTTCTCGTGTTAAATATTACTGTACCTGGTTAACATGTTTCGGTCTGTTATTGACCTTCTTCAGAACTGGTTGTTGCTGGTCTCGGGGCCTTTTGTTTTGTTTCCTGTGGGGGTGTGTTTGTGTAGTGTAACACAACAAAAACAAGCTGCATTCCGAACAATGGTACACAGACTACTCAACATACCAATGAACCAACAAGATTACAAAGAAGAGCTAAACACAATTAAATACATAGCACAAGAAAACGGATACAACCCCAACATAATAGACAACATAATACAAGAGAAAAAACATAATCACAAAGAAACATAAGAATACAACACAAGCACAAGAACACGAAAAATACATCACACTGACATAGGAAAACAAAAACACACACAAGATTGCATCCTCATTCAACAAATTAAATTACATCACATACAGAACAAATAATTATATGATTATGTCTCGTGACCAGAATATTGTACGAAATGGAAATATAAAAATTGGAGATTTATCCTTCGAAGAGGTGGAAAAATTCAAATATCTTGGAGCAACAGTAACAAATATAAATGACACTCGGGAGGAAATTAAACGCAGAATAAATATGGGAAATGCCTGTTATTATTCGGTTGAGAAGCTCTTATCATCCAGTCTGCTGTCCAAAAATCTGAAAGTTAGAATTTATAAAACAGTTATATTACCGGTTGTTCTTTATGGTTGTGAAACTTGGACTCTCACTTTGAGAGAGGAACATAGGTTAAGGGTGTTTGAGAATAAGGTGCTTAGGAAAATATTTGGGGCTAAGCGGGATGAAGTTACAGGAGAATGGAGAAAGTTACACAACGCAGAACTGCACGCATTATATTCTTCACCTGACAGAATTAGGAACTTAAAATCCAGACGTTTGAGATGGGCAGGGCATGTAGCACGTATGGGCGAATCCAGAAATGCATATGGAGTGTTAGTTGGGAGACCGGAGGGAAAAAGACCTTTAGGGAGGCCGAGACGTAGATGGGAGGATAATATTAAAATGGATTTGAGGGAGGTGGGGTATGATGATAGAGACTGGATTAATCTTGCACAGGATAGGGACCGATGGTGGGCTTATGTGAGGGCGGCAATGAACCTTCGGGTTCCTTAAAAGCCATTTGTAAGTAAGTAAGTAAGTAACAGAACAAATAATACTCTACAAAGCATCTCAACAGACATACAACACAAACAAACAAATACAACCAGACAGGCGTATACAAACATCTGCAATAACTTCTACATAGGACAGACAGGCAGATCATTTCAAACACGTTACAAAGAACACATCACAGCCATAACAAAATTACAAAACACATCACAAATGCTAACCACACCTACAGAGATATCAACACAGACATGAAAATTCTACACATCTAACCAAAAAGCCAGAAACTAAACACTAGAAAAGAGGTAAAAAGGTAAAAGTATCCCCGTAATATGCCATGAAGGCATTTGGGGGGCATGGAGGTAGAGCCCCATGCTTTCCATGACCTCGGCACTAGAATGAGGTGGTGTGGTCAGCACCACGCTCTGACCGCCTTTTACCCCCGGGAAAGACCAGGTACTCAATTTTATAGGAGGCTGAGTGAACCTCGGGACCGTTCTGAAAGTTTGGCAACGAGAAAAAATCCCGTCACCACCTGGGATCGAACCCCGGACCTTCCAGTCCGTACCCAGACTAAACACTAGAACAATAAGAAATATACAGACACACAAAGACAAATTCTCAACACACAACTCAATTTCAGAACACACAAACTCTTTTACTCCACAATACACTACACAAACACACCCCCACAGGAATCAAAACAAAAGGCGCCAAGACCAGCAACAACCAGGTCTGAAGGAGGTCAATAACCAGGCCTGCAGAACTGTAGCTCTTAGAGCGACTGTTTTCCTCCCCTCTTTTACCCCACCCACCTTTTCTACCTGTGCGGTCACAGCGTTCTAGTTGCGCTCGGCTAAATCAACATTCATTCTCGGGGGGGGGGGGAGAAGGTCGATCTTCCCCAATACAAGTGGAGTGAGGCTGACGTCATAGTTCCCCTACTTAGCGAGTTCTGCAGGCCTGGTGAATAACAGACCGAAACATGTTAACCAGACTCAGTAAAATTTAACACAAGAAAGACATATAATACATATTTCGAAGTGATATAGTGTTAAAAGTTATGTAATCAAGATGTATACGTTTTATTTATTTAAAAAAAGTTTTAATAATAATAAATTTGGCTACATTTTTAATGTATGTGACAGACTGTGCTACGAACAAGGCCTGAAACTTGTAAACTTAATTACATACCAAGATTAAAGACGTTTCACTCAATTCGAGCGCTTTCATAAAATCCTTTCTCATTTTCTTCATTTCACTCATACTTACTTACTTACTGGCTTTTAAGGAACCCGGAGGTTCATTGCCGCCCTCACATAAGCTCCCCATAGGTCCCTATCCTGAGCAAGATTAATCCATTCTCTATCATCATATCCCACCTCCCTCAAATCCATTTTAATATTATCTTCCCATCTACGTCTCGGCCTCCCTAAAGGTTTTTTTTCCCTCCGGCCTCCCAACTAACACTCTATATGCATTTCTGGATTCGCCTATACGTGCTACATGCCCTGCCCATCTCAAACGTCTGGATTTAATGTTCCTAATTATGTCAGGTGAAGAATACAATGCGTGCAATTCTGTGTTGTGTAACTTTCTCCATTCTTCTGTAACTTCATTCCTTTTAGCCCCAAATATTTTCCTAAGCACCTTATTCTCAAACACCCTTAATCTCTGTTCCTCTCTCAAAGTGAGAGTCCAAGTTTCACAACCATACAGAACAACCGGTAATATAACTGTTTTATAAATTTTAACTTTCAGATTTTTCGACAGCAGACTGGATGATAAAAGTTTCTCAACCGAATAATAACACGCATTTCCCATATTTATTCTGTGTTTAATTTCCTCTCGAGTATCATTTATATTTCTTACTGTTACTCCCAGATATTTGAACTTCTCCACCTCTTCAAAAGATAAATTTCCAATTTTTATATTTCCATTTCGTACAATATTCTCGTCACGAGACATAATCATATACTTTGTCTTTTCGGAATTTACTTCGAAACCTATCTCTTTACTTGCTTCAAGTAAAATTCCCGTGTTTTCCCTAGTCGTTTGTGGATTTTCTCCTAACATATTCACGTCGTCCGCATAGACAAGCAGCTGATGTAACCCGTTCAATTCCAAACCCTCTCTTTTATCCTGGACTTTCCTAATGGCATACTCTAGAGCAAAGTTAAAAAGTAAACATGATAGTGCATCTCTTGCTTTAGCCCACAATGAATTGGAAACTCATCCGACAGAAACTGACCTATACGAACTCTGCTGTACTTTTCACTGAGACACATTTTAATTAAGCGAACTAGTTTCTTGGGAATACTAAATTCAATAATAATATCATATAAAACGTCTCTCTTAACCGAGTCATATGCCTTTTTAAAATCAATGAATAACTGATGCACTGTACCCTTATACTCCCATTTTTTTCCATTATCTGTCGAATACAAAATATCTGGTCAATAGTTGATCTATTACGCCTAAAACCACATTGATGATCCCCAATAATTTCATCTACATATGGAGTTAATCTTCTCAAAAGAATATTGGACAAAATTCATTTCACTCATACCATGTAATTATCTCACATTTTATCAAAACAAATTGAAGGTATTTTTATCTGCAATTAGATTTCTTTCTCATCCAAATCAAATTTACTTTAACAAACAGTACCTCTTCTATGCAGTAATCTAGAGTTTTCTTTTGTGTTCTGTTCCGTGACAGTATTGATATCTGATAACTCTTGGAATTGTTTATAATAATGTTGTGAATTTTATACTCGACAACATTGCAAACCTGACCGAATATTAATTTGAGTAACTGCTTATGCATTACAGTGGCAAGATTTCTTTTAAATTCAGTAGAGTAGGAATCCACAGCTAACGCCTGTAACCAAGCGGAGCGGTGTGTCTGACGTTGAATTCAGTCGTGTTTCTTCTAGCTTCAAACACAACGCATCTTTTGTGTCCCGCCTGCCCACAATCCGACGGCACAAGAGCACGTCGCTCCACTCCCCCTCTTTAGCGAAGGGCGCGGGCAGTGGCTCGGCTGGAGGCGGCGGCGGAGGGGGCAGCGGCAGCGGCCCGAGGGGCTTCGCAGAGCTCAACGCTTCGGCTGAAAATTTAGGTTAGTGCTTACTAGTGAATTACATAATCGCTCATATAAGTTTTTACTTTGATAAAGGCGCATTTCTGCAAAAGATCTTTATTTTATAACATAGTACACAGATTGGATTACCATTTGATTACTAAATTATATAACGACTACCAAAGAATGTAATATTTCTCCAAACTTGTCTTCGTCGCCAGCAGGAGTATCTTTCATGACAGTTCGTCTATTTAATCTGTGTTACGTCTTTTCTTGGCTTACAAATCGATAATGTGTTACATTGGAAAATTCAGCATGTTTTGCTATTAGATCAGGAGTCATCATCTCAGTGCACTATGGTGCAGGGACAGTTTGCTCGCTGCTCAGATCTATCTTTTAGACATCAACTGTGCAGCAGGAGGTGGGGGGAAGGAATCAGGTGATGGCAGTGGCGTCCGTTCACTTGTTCAACCCTTTTAATCAGTCTCTAATAATTATAACAAACACGGAAGAAGCATGTACTTAATTTATTTTAAGAGGAACTGTGTAATAAGTAAACCACTTTTCAGTTTCAGACAACAAACAATATGTATTTTGCCGTTATGTATTGTATCGGTTTTGAAAATAAATAGTTTTTTTTTATATTAAAGTAATTGAGAACTTACAGACCTATCGGCCTACTGCATTTTCACTATTACGAAATATTAAACAAATCGAATCCATTAGTAATATTTAAATAATGTCATCCTATTCCTTTGTTCAAGTATCGTCAATAAAATAAAATTAATTATCCATTCTTTATCTGACACTATATATCACAAAACCAATTATTTGTTATTATGTATAACATATGAAACAAATTATCGTTTCTGTTACAAGGCTTCAGTTATTTTATTACAATGTAAATAACAAATGATAAAATTTATTTTCGCTGTTCGTTACCATCGGTTTTCCTGGATTTTTAAATCACTTTTTAGTTTAAGACAACAAGCAAGTTGTAGCCTACTTTTTCGTTATGCATTGCAGCGGTTTTGAAAACAAATAGTTTTTTTTTCATATTAAAGTAATTGAGAACTTACAAGCCTATAATGCATTTTCACTGTTACAAAATATTAAACAAATCGAACCGATTACTAATATTTAAATCCTGTCATCCTATTCCTTTGTTTAAGTGTTGTCAATAAAATAAAATAAATTATCCATTTTTTATCTGACACTATATATCACAAAACCAAATATTTGTTATTTTGTATAACATATGAAACATATTGTCGTTTCTGTTACAAAACTGAAGTAAGCCTAAATTATTTTATTACAATGTAAATAACAAATGATAAAAATTATTTTCGCCGATCATTAGGTTTGGTTTTCCTGGATTTTTTAATTCCTTATTCCCTCACTAACTGGTTTATGTTAGGTGTCAATGCTCGTGTAGAACACAATCGAAGAAGACATTGTAAATTATGGTCAGAAAGTTGGCTTCTGTGATGGGATGCGTTGGCTTGGCTCGACACACTGCACACTGCTACCTCCTCAGCCAGCGTCTCGGCGCTCCGAACTACTGGGTGTTCATTTCAAAGTGTGTCATGACGTCACTGTTGTTGGGTCACCGATTTGAAGCGAGTTTCAGTTTATATGTTAGAGAAGTAGCCTATTATTTAAGGCGTTCTTCAATCTGAACTTGAGAACGTGTACGGTATAACTTTAACAGATGGCGGTCTGTACGGTCTGTGTGCTACCATAACCTCTTTCGAACTGTGTTTTGCGCCGGCAAGTCGTACGCAGGGTATTTGTTATCATCGGTTGCGTACGGTAACATTCCACAACACAAATCAAATGCTCCGTGTCCATGTTGACCGTCGAAGTTAATGTCAACAAATACGTAAGTAATCGTCTTAACCCTCTCCCCATATCCCGACAGTACGTATTTCCAAACAGTTCACATTCCTGCCACTACCGGCATTACCGTACGTATCGGCACGTACTCTTAAGAATGAACGCCGTACTTGCTAGCCAACTTCTTTGCCTCTTAGATTATACACCTGAGCTGCGGAAGTGTAGGAAGATTGAATTCTCTAGGCTCATCAGCTAGCCACATGACGGCATACAGCGAGCCAAGACACATTTTGAACTGAACACCCAGTAGTATGCAGGCCAGTTAACGATGGCTGTATTAGATCTATGAAGGAGATAGTAAATGTAAATACACTGGAGCCACAGTCTACTATACGTATACAGTCGCGAAGCTCAATATGTAGTAAAAATGCAAACATGGGTAGTTGCCCACCACTAGGATCGCTACTATCGCAGATCTCTCTCCTAGCAGCCGACAAAATATGTTACACTTTCGTTGTGTTCCTTTGGAAAAATTAACACCTTCCTTCCATTATTGAAATATTAAATGCATAAAGTTAATTTATTATTTTAATGAAGTATATTAAATTTCACCATAAACTCGAAGATACCTGCAAGAAATAGGTTAATATTATTTTTGTTTGTGCAAAACGAACTGAAATTTACTATAATCGCTTCACTCATTCAAGATTTTAGCGGTAATTAACTATGAAACCAATAAATATTAATTTGCATTTCCCTTTACAGCAATAATAATGGAAATATGAATTAATGGATTAACTTACGTGTACCGGTACTTGTAGTGTAGGCTTATGTAGTTAAAGTGGGATGAGGTTAAGCAATAATAATCACACCAGAATTGGAAATGAAACGTGATTAATATATGTTATTGTAACAGACTTTTTCTACGTCTCTAGTAAAGTAACAAATATAAATAACAACAAAATTAACAACTATAATTAAAAACATATCCTTTGAAAAAAAAAAGTAAGCCTAAGCAATAATAATCCCATCAGAATTGAAAATAAAACGTGATCAATAAATTTCATTAAAACGAACTTAATTTTTCTACGTCTCTAGTAAAATATTATTATTCCAATTATTGTATTTTAGCCATTAACATTTTCATTACAACCAATAACGAACATTTCACAAGCATCAATGTGAAATATGCAACGAGCTAGCACTCGATGGAAATACGATTCAGTCCAAAGTCGACCCTGGACAGTCTATTGTTTCTAGTTGCTAACCGCTTGGAGCGCTTTATCACTACATTTGCAAAAAATCACCTCAAGCTTCGCGACTGTATATAGTAGACTGTGGTGGAGCCTCAATTGTAGGCAGATCGATTCTAGGATGGAGCACATCGACTCAGAGTTCAGCCACCTTACAGGGCCCGTAAGAACAATTTTTTTTATTTTAGTAGGTTATTTTACGACGCTTTATCAACAGCTTTGGTTATTTAGCGTCTGAATGAGATGAAGGTGTTAATGCCGGTGAAATGAGTCCGGGGTCCAACACTGTAAGTTACCCAGCATTTGCTCATATTGGGTTGAGGGAAAACCCCGGAAAAAACCTCAACCAGGTAACTTTTCCCGACCGGGAATCGAACCCGGGCCACCTGGTTTCGCGGCTAGACGTGCTAACCGTTACTCCGTAAGAACAATGTTCACTATTTCAGGTTCTCATTGTATAGGCCTATCGCAGTAATTTTACCAACAGAGATTCGAGGCAATTTCGTAAATCAGATCGCAAGAATGTAACAAATAGGTATATTATAAAAGGGGTGAATTTATTGCGGTTGAATTTAAACATCTGATAAATAAATAGACGATTATTAAACAAGGAAATATTTTTAAACTTTTGTGACATCTTTTTCATGGAAAAACTCTGCACTCTAGATAATTAAAAAATACTCATAAATAAATTAAAGTTAATTATTGCTTTGTCACCGCATAAAATAACTTCCTTTATATATCACAGTATATACTGATCTTTTTGAGAGAGCAAAGAAAGAGCGTAATCTGTCCATTGTTTATAGTTGGTCTTTCTACTGTTTTTCTATTTTCAAGAACTGAACTGGATATAGTATCAATATCACTGTTGCCAGTAATACTTCTCTTCCACATCGGTAATATACTCTCTGGTATGGACAGTTCTATACCTAAACTTGCCATACTTTCGCCTTTCTTTAGCCTATCACAGCGAACTTAGTTTTCATCGATGACGAATTTCTTTGTTCTTTTAAGCATGGTTGCGCTCAATAGGAAACACCCACTACTACCAAGAGACAGCTGTATACGAATACCTCACCTTCGTTCACTCTCTCCCCACCCCTACTGACTTATAAGGAAAGGATAACTATAACATTTTCCCTGCCTAAAATTGAGCCTGTAGTGTACTTTCACTCGGTAATGAGTTTTGGAATAATATTCTGTGGAAATTCTACAGTAGGCATCTAGGGAATTGTGTAGGACCATTTAGAAAACTATAAATAATGCCTATGGCTTGTCAGTATATTTTTTTTATTAATAAACTTCCTCATATGTAATAAGCGGCCGGGTAGCTCAGTTGGTAGAGCAGCTGGCTACGGACTGGAAGATCCGAGGTTCGATCCCAGGTGGTGACAGGATTTTTCTCGTTGCCAAACTTCCAGAACGGCTCCGAGGTTCACTCAGCCTCCTATAAAATTGAGTACCGGGTCCTTCCCGGGGGTAAAAGGCGGTCAGAGCGTAGTGCCGACCACACCACCTCGTTCTAGTGCCGAGGTCATGGAACGCATGGGACTCTACTTCCATGCCCCCCAAGTGCCTTCATGGTATGTGACGGTGATATCTTATCTATCTATCTTTCATATGTAATAATGAAAACTTCGTAACTAATTCAACAGTTCATAGCATAAATACTCGTCAAAAAATGACTTTCATACTCGATCTCCAAGTATATCCTTCTTTCGAAAAAGAGTTCGTTATATGGCAGTAAAAATTTTAATAGCCATCCTATGGATATAAAAAATCAAACTCAAAACTTAAGATTATTTAGGGCCAAATTAAAGAAGTACCTGATTTCTCACGCCTTCTATTCTGTACATGAATTTATGGCATTCAACAACGCTTCATGAATATTTCTGTCTTGTATTAAGTATTGATACTAAACCTTTGTGTTGTACTAGTAGAATACAGACTAGTAGACTTCTGTATATATTTCAACTAACTGTGACTATAAGACCGTACAGTACTATTAAGATCTTTTTGTTAAACTGGAGAATTTGCTACGATAGCTTTGGACCGTGCCGTTACGATTACGACCAAATTAAACTAAATACACAATGCCGCCAACATAAGGACATGACGTTGGTCTGTGGCGTCGTTAGAAAGAGAAATTTGTTTTTTTTTTTTTTACTCTCTACCTCCTTCGTTCTGAACATTACTGAGAGATAGCACCACTATTAGCGACAAGATGTATTTGCGTAAATATTGCGAGTAGATTACGTGGCTTAGATGAGGGACTCGCGGCAGGAACAGTTTTGCTGTGGCGCGTGCGCGGACCTCTCATGCAATGGCAACGTGATCTTTACTAGAATTTATTTTCGTATGTACATTCCAGATCAAATCAAGAAGATCCCTTCTTGTTCCGGTTACACATCTTGCATATACGAAGATTAGGTTTGGTTAGTTTAGGTTTTTATTAACCAAGTCCGCGCATGCGCGTACAGCCAAGTTGATCGTATCGGTCATGGCCCTTATGATAGTTTTTGATTCGTAATATTGATAAACAATATATGATGAAAGCGGTGAATAATTTCATGGCCGCTAAAAGTTTCCTTCGTAAAAGACGGGGTATTTTCTCTAGACCACAAATAAAATGGCAACGCGGTCATAATTACGTACTTAACGCTTTGGCGAACATTAACCGGAAATTTACTTTCGTTCATTTCAATGATATTCCCTGAAACACACTTTTTTCTCCCTTTATTTCGTTGTGGTAACCTACTTTAAGATCTTACTACATCTGAATTTTTCTTTCGGTTCATTCATAACACCGCTGTTTACTGCATGAACATTGCACTTCCCCAGTGGAGTAAATTATTTAAGAATATAGTCGCGAATTTTACTACTACCATTTCGATTATCTTTTGTTTGATATAGCTCGGGTCCGCCTGGGTGGCGCAGTTGGTATAGCGCTGACCTGTGCCCGAGCTTGCGGGTTCGATCCCGGACAAGGTCGATGACATTTAAGCGTGCTAAAAAATGCGACAGGCTCAAGTCAGTAGGTTTAATGGCATGTAAAAGAACTCCTGCAGGACAAAATTCCGGCACACCGACGACACTGATATAACCCCGGCAGTTGCGAGCGTCGTTAAATAAAACATAATATATTTAGATACGGCTCGGTACGAACCAGTGACTAGTGGCCAGAGATTTTTTTTTTTTTTTTTTTTTTTTACATTTTCCATATTCTAGCTGTGAAATAATATACGAATTCCGTGGAATGTAAATAAATACAACACAATACAATATCTATAACTATATGTAGTTGTTTACATTTGACCTAAGTTGAAGTATATTCTATAGCTTACGTCCTTCCTTACAAATGGCTTTTAAGGAACCCGGAGGTTCATTGCCGCCCTCACATGGTCCTTGTCCTGAGCAAGATTAATCCAGTCCCTAGCATCAAATCTCACTTCCCTCAAATATATTTTTATATTATCCTCCCATCTACGTCTCGGCCTCCTCAAAGGTATATTTCCCTCCAACCTCCCAACTAACACTCTATATGTATTTCTGGATTCGCCCATACGTGTTACATGCCCTGTCCATCTCATGTCTGAATTTAATATGCCTAATTATATCAGGTGAAGAATACAATGCGTGCATTTCTGTGTAGTGTAACTTTCTCCATTCTCCTGTAACTTCATCCCTCTTAGCCCTAAATATTTTCCTACGCACCTTATTCTCGAACACCCTTGGCCTCTGTTCTTCTCTCAAAGTGAGAGTCCAAGTTTCACAACCATAAAGAACAACCGGTAATATAACTGTTTTATAAATTGTAACTTTCAGATTTTTTGAGAGAAGACTGGATGACAAAAACTTCTCGACCGAATAATAACAGGCATTTCCCATATTTATTCTGCGTTTAATTTTCTCCCGAGTGTCATTTCTATTTGTTACTGTTTCTCCGAGATATTTTCAAAGGATAAATTTCCAATTTTTTTTTTTTTTTTCATTTCGTACTACATTCTGGTCACGAGACATAATCATATACTTTATCCTTTCGGGGTTTACTTCCAAACCTATCCCTTTGTATGCTTCAATTAGAATTCCCATGTTTCCCCTAACCGTTTGTGGATTTTCTCCTAACATATTCACGTCATCCGCATAGACAAGCAGCTGATGTAACCCGTTCAATTCCAAATCCTCTCTGTTATCCTGGTCTCTCTTAATAGCATATTCTAGAGCAGGCCTGCACAAACAGCGCTCAACGAGCGCACGCGCCCCTTCGGAGCGGGAGAGCGGTGTTGACCGCTCGCCGAAACGGAGAAGAAGATACGTCAGAATGACATAGACTTGCTATAAGTAGAGGAGAGGGAAACGACCACTCAGTTATCTAGTGGAGTGCAGTGTGTAGGCCTATTCTCAGTAACTGTTTCACCTTGCTTACCTACTGCTACAGTACAGTATGAAGGAATCTAAAAGACTGAACGTAACATTTAACGATTTACAGCTCGAACTTATTGATCTTCAATGTGACCTAAGGGATAAAGATCGTTTGAATAATACTACTAGCCTGGTTGAGTTTTACAAGACTAAACATTAGCAATAATATCCACGACTACACAGGCTGGCTGTGAAACTGATTGCTATGTTTGGCTCAACATTTATATTTGTGACCAACTGTTTTCTATAATCAACTTTAATAAAGGCAGGCATCGAACATCTGTAACTGATGTTTCATTATGATCAGTAGGCTACTGTTCCTTTCAGCTGCCAACAGCATAAAACCTCGTTTTGATGTACTGATAAATAAAAATATAACACAATGATATTGTACATTTAAGTAGCTATAGAATTTCTATTACTTCTGTAAAATAAACATTTCTTTATTAATTAATAATAGTCCAAGACAGTTTTGCAAACACTGAATGGGAATTCATTTCATAACCACTCGTAATAGTACTTCCTTTTGTGTATATTTTGTACGAGATCACCCCTTCTTCCAGTCCACCCTTATTCAGAGCGCAGATAATATCTGCATTCCGCTCATGAGCTGTAAGCCGGCTCGGAGAGCGCAAACCTTGTGCAGGCCTGTTCTAGAGCAAAGTTAAAAAGTAAAGGTGATAGTGCCTCTCCTTGTTTTAGCCCCCAGTGATATGCGTCGATATTTGTCCACTTAAGAAATTACCATTACTTTGTCATTAAATATTTCGTATAGAACAATCCAGAATGAACCAACTACGTGTCTCCCGGAGGTGAACAAGAGTTTTCAAACGGTTTCAAACAAACCACTGTGCACGTATACAGGAGGACAGAAGATAGCATGTTGAAAACTCTTTTCCATCAAAATTTCGAAATCAATTCCATCCAACATCACAGTAAATTATTTTGTACGTATAATGTGAGAGTAAGGAATTCCATTCCACCTTAAAGCCGCCGCCAACAATAGGTTCAGCTCAAAAAGCTTTTATATCCACCACAATGAACATGACAGACTAGACTCGGTTGACAGGACGAAGTGACGGGCTCCCTGAAATGGCCTTTAACATGTCAATCAGAGCACTGCGCACATCGATATCTCCTTAGTAAATCAAACGGTTCTATTTTATTAATTTCAACAGAATTATATGCGAGAAGATAGGTGTTCGGCATTATACCGTGTGGCCATATAGAAAATAACTATTTTCTCTTAAGTTGATCTTTAAAAATCCTTAAATCCTAAGTATAATAATAATAATAATAATAATAATAATAATAATAATAATAACAGGTGTACATAAAAGTACAACATGTAAAACATTTTTTTATGCTCGACCATGCCGAAATGTAGTAATTATACACCTGGTAGCAGTCCTTTAATGCATGTCATTAAAGTACACCTATTCATTAAAGTTCAGGTTTTCGATTATTCTCGGATATGCAATCGAAAGACAAGTATCGAAACTTCACGGAGGCTGGAAATCCAACACTGTCGCAGAAAGTTATGTTCTGTTACTATAATAATTAGCGTTAATTGTAAATAATATTCAAATAAATTCAATTTATCATCAAAGCTCGGAACTTGGGGACTTGTGTCGTGTGCATGAGTAAGGTTACAGGTACAACGTACACAAAGCTCACGCTGCAAGTGCTCAGGGACAGTCGTATGTACTAAGAAAGTGGCCGCAACTAATGGCAGGAAGACGGACGAAGAAACTGTTATATCGAAGCCAATGACATTCAGAGAATTAAAGGTAAACGGTCTGTTTGAGGAATTAGAAAATACGTGTTATTCGAATGGGTATTATAGAAGTTTGAAAATACATTTTTTTTTTAATGTTAGATACAGAATTTCGTGGAGAATTCGGAGGAGATACATAATTTTTTTCGAATGGAGAGTTTATATTTTGTAAGTTGTGCCACACTCAAACTAGAGGCTGGAAACGGAATTCATTGGAAGACAAATTGGAGAAAAATCTGTTCATAGCCATGGATCGAGACATAGAGGGGCTTGCCCTACTAGTGACAACAAATTGAAAATTATTTTCGAGAAAAATTTAGGATATACTTATCTTTCTCAGATACGAGATCAGATAGGAACTGCTGAAAATCGAACAGAAAACAGTAACAGTGAAAAAATTCAGTATTTTATGTCTACTGCCGAAAAATCTTCGAATGTAGGTATTCATACACTGTAATAAAATGTACACAGCAGAACAGTAAATTTGATATATTTTTCATGTTTATTTTTATTATATATATGCTATGAAATTACGTGTTTCAACCTACCATAATATTATCAATATGTTGTCGCAGCCAGAAACCACTTTTGTAGCACACCTGACAGTACCTCCGTGCTGGAAGCGGGAGTTTGTTGACATTGAAGTCCGGTCGCTTAGTCACGTGCAAAGACACAAGTCCCCAAGTTCCGAGCTTTGTTTATCATCTCGTTTTTCAAAGTCGAATTCAATTTCAAGGTTATATCAAGACTAATGTTTATCTTAATCTCTAGATTATATCAAGGTCGTCGACATTCGTTTCCCGGAAAAAATCAATACTTTCGCGTCTGCGCACATCTCACAATTTATGATGTAGGCTATTGCACTCACTCACATAACAATAACATGAATACTTATTAATAATTTCAAGTTAGAAATATGGTCGATCATAAAAGGTCGTATGAAACTTACCTATAATGGTAATTAAGACGCTCGTATGAAAATTATGAAACTCGCTTAATTACTACCATTAAATTATAAATAATTGACTTTGCCTTGTGAGTGCATTCCTTCCCCGATAATATCTTATGTTAAAAACCAAGATTCATTTAGTACTAATCAAAACATACATAATTTTGGTACAAGGCACAAATCAGATCTGTCCTACATTCTATTAGTCTAAGCTGTTATAAAAAAAAAGTTCATTATTCGTCTATTACGGTCTTCAATGCACTGCGTAATTATCTTAAAGATCTGAATGACAAAGAGAAAAGGTTCAGAACATAATTGAAGAATTTCTCATACTAATATCTTCTACTCAACTGATGAGTTGGCTATGCTTGTAAATTGAATTAATCTGTTTGCTATGTTCTGTAGGTTTTGTACAGGGACGTCATTTTATTTTTACTAACATTTCTAATATTAACCTGGGTATACCTTTGGATCAACGATTAAGAACCGGAAACGCCGTTTGCTACCTCCTTCCAAGACTGGAGTTCGATGATACTGGCGTAATATACAAATCACTTTACTAGGTATAGGAAGGAAGAAAAGTAGTTCATCCATTTACGTGAACTAGGAAATATCGCGATTTTGAGTTTAATAATTTTCATTGGGTTTTTTTAATCAAAATACAGTACAGTATTAACAATGAGTGTTTTTGCTCACAAACTGAGCTTTCCATGCGGACGTATTCATTATGCAGTGTATATTATACTGTCTACAGCACATTAGCGTACACTAAAGAGAATGAAGTTAAATAGAAAAATAATCATAATATGGATATTTAAACAGATTTTTTAAAATAGTGGCCGTTCATTTCGATACAGGCTTCAGTTCTAATGTGCATATTATCGCACTATAGACTATTGTACGTAATTCCAATTACCAGGTTGGTACTTCGTATCAATAACTCATGTTGAAATAATTGTGTACCTACTCTATAAAAGAATACCTTACGTACTGTAAATTCAATCTTCACTTCTGCCCGACCCGAAAAGATAAAATTACTCAGACATGCTATCTACTGTCCTTCCAAGTGGTTACGTCGTAGCGTCGTAGAAAGGGAGAAAATCACGTGACAGTTAATTACTTAACGAGGCCCTTTTATTTAAGTTATTTTAAACAATTGTATGGGTATAATATTACGTAGACGTCCAATTCCTAACAGAAATTAATGTTCCCACAAAAGAGCTAAGACAGCCCAGCCACTAGCATTCACAAAGAGGCGAATAGAAGCAGGTGGGGGAAACCGGGATGCGACATAGGCAAATGGAAAATGATGCAACATTGAAAGCTTTTTCGTCACTGGAAAACGCGAACATATGTGTGGAAAATACTGTGACGATAAGGCTGCTATGACTGTATATGCGGTCTTGGATCTGTGTGGAGGACGATTGAACTTCATTAGTAGAAGGGGTGGGAGTGAGGTACATTCAAAAACTCAGGTACAATAAAAATTGAAGTAAAAATAAAATGATATCTCTGTATAACTTTTGACTTGTTCTACATCTCAAAGCCACTATGCGGATGTACGATTTATAGAAATGGAATTCAATAAATTAAATGAAAATGAAATGCTGATTAGATGGCATGGGGGTAAGAGGACTATCCAATTTATGGTGGTAATAGGCTACAATGTATCAGTAAAAATGTACCGCTCGAAACAGTCGATATTAGCGGCATGATTTACAGTAATGGCTAGCACGTCTGGCCGCGAAACCAGGTGGCCCGGGTTCGAATCCCGTTTGGGGAAAGTTAACTGGTTGAGGTCCACACCTGTGGAGTAACGGTTAGCAAGTCTAGCCTCGAAACCAGATGGCCCGGGTTCGATTCCCGGTCGGGGCAAGTTACCTGGTTGATGTTTTTTCCGGGATTTTTCCTCAACCCAATATGAGCAAATGCTGGGTAACTTTCGGTATTGGATCCCGGACTCATTTCACCGGCAATATCACCTTCATCTCATTCAGACGCTAAATAACCTAGATGTTGATAAAGCGTCGTAAAATAACCTACTTAAAAAAACTTAACTGGTTGAGTTTTTTTCCCCTCAATCCAATATGAGCAAATGCTGGGTAACTATCGGTGTTGGATCCCGAACTCATTTCACTGGCATTATCACCTTCACTTCATTCAGACGCTAAATAACCTGAGATATTGATACAGCGTCGTAAAATAACCTAACTACAGTAAAAACAACTACAAATAGAATCGAAGACAAATTACAGACAGAGATTAATGTAATGTTGAAAATATATTATATAGGCCCTAATAAACAAATCAGTTTTTACCATAATTCATTGGCCTCAAATGTTCACAAAAATTTTTAAAATGTACTATAATGTTTTATTCAGCGACCCGTCAGAATTGATCGTGGGCCAATTAATTTTGCCTGGAAACTTTTATCAGGGACGGGTTTTTTTACTTCCTTTCCTGGAGGACGCTGCTAAAAATTTTATAGATATTTAAAATCCAACGTTCTCGGCCGGGTTTGATCCCCCGAAAATCAATTCCAACGCTGAGGACGAAAAGGATACTGTATAAAAATGCATAGTGGAACCTTGGTTATACCTAGTTTTGGTTTATACGTAATTATGCACAGATCCTATCAAAATTACATTTAATCATATATAAATTAATTCGGAATTGTACGTAATTCTCGTTTGTAAGCAGTAATTTAAAAAAAATCGAGTTTTAATTGTATTTTTATTCGCTTTCATACTAATTACGATTCATTTTAACTTCATATGATTTGTTTTATAACTGAATACATTTCAATAATTTCTCACAATTCTCAAGGTCAACTGCGGGATACAGAGAAAATATAAGCCAAGTAACAGTGAAGACCGCTGCCTCTCAAGGTTACGGGACTCGTGCCCATAAGACAACGATCTCTCACAACCCAGGCGAATACAGAGAGCCGGCATGTTCCGTCCTTACATTTTTGTTTACCTTCGTCCTCGCGGGACATGTTTAAAACATTTTAGAAGAGTTTCAGATTATTCAATATCTGTCTATCAATAATTTGTGATACTAACAGGAAGAATTACTCACCATAAGACAAAGATTTATAAAATAAGTGTAGGTAAATCATGCAAACGACATGCAGTCCTACTTATATGAAAAATTAAGCAGTCATTTTAATTTTAAATTCGCATATTTTTATTTAATATCGTTTATATAAATATTTTGGATTCTTACACATGCGAAAAATTATTTTAGTTTCCTATTTCATCTTAAAATGTGCCTGTGTGTAGTAAATTATAGAAAATATTTAATAACTTCCATTAATTTAGCGGCGCAAAAATACTAAAAATCATACATTTCATTACGAGTGAAAAGACAGAAACGTGTATTGCCAACATTTTGAAGAGGTTTGTCAACGATGCACAAAACTCAAAAGCACGTAACTCAGTTCAGTGGCCTCTTCATAAGGCATAATCATTATTTACATAAATATTTTAGCTCTCAAACGTATGTACGGACACTGATAGAAACATTTGAAGAAATGGCGCTCCGTTTGTGACTAATAGGCAAAAGCTAATGGAAAACTCTGCTGGCAAACAAAAAGACAAGTAACAATGTAACGAATGCGATATGAGCATTAGATTTATTTAGCTGTAAATAATGCAGAACTGCGCCTTTCAAATTACTTGCGTACTGAGTGTCCAAAGTATTTCTTTCTGTAAGTTATGTCATTAATTTCAGGGAGTTATTCTTTGAGGTATTTCAAATAAAAAATGTTTAACACAATTTTGCTCGTTTTTGCTTCTTTTTCGAGATAAAAATTGTTTTATATGAAACATTTCCTAGCTTTGTTTTGGAAAAGCCTTTGATTGAATTCCAAAAACGCTCAGTCAATTTTAGAGAACAGTGTATTATAATAGTGAATTAAAATTTGAAATAATTTCAGTTTTGTCCTTTAAATATGCAGAAATTTGATCCGAACAAATGTAATTTTTCGTTCTGCAAAGGAATTTTTCAATGTTACATTTGTTTACATAATATTTCTGCACATTTATTGGACAAAACTGAAATTCTTTCAATCATCTATTATCATAATACACTGCTCTCTTAAATTTACTGATCATGTTGGTAATAAAATCAATGATTTTCCCAAAACACGCTATGAAATATGTCATATAAAACTATTTTCATCTCGAAAAAGAAGCAAAAACGAACAAAATTGTATGAAACTTTTTTTAATATCTCACAGAATAACTCTATGAAATTAATGATATTGCTTACAATTCACTCATTATGATAAAACTTTTTATTGTAATATTAATCATTTATAAAAACATTAGTATTATTATTGTTATATTTATTTTAAAAAGTAGAAAAATACAAAATGCAGCCTTAACGTTATTATACTTTTGGCACTCAAATTTTCAATTTTATATTTGATGTAGTACGACCATATTTATTTTGAAGTTTATAGTTGTGTGCAAAAGATTCAAATGCATTATAACATCGCAGAACCATTTAATGTAGTTTATTTTTATAAAAGAAATATTACAAAAGTAATCGTCCTTGCTCTTTCTACAATTAGAAAATAAATAAATTTCTTCAAGCTATGAAACTACAAATTCAATAGAGTTGTGCTGGAACTTAAAGGAAAATAACGGATGAAAGAGGATGCAATAACTGGTAAGTTCATGTTTATTTTGCAGTGATTTTTTACTATTACTTACTTTCCTTTATTATGTTTATCCAGTGTAATTATTTTAAATATTGCCTCTTGTATTAAGCAACGCAACAGACATACTGAATGGAATATTTGTTTTGATTCACGTACCCCGACAGTGGTAACCTCTAGCGGCAGGTCAGTTGCTGCACTTCACCATTTCACGCTGCTAACTGCCCACTCGAATGACGTGTGAGCTTTTGTAACTCCCTGTGAATGGAGTTTGTTGTTTCTTTGAAAGATATTTAATATATTTTCAGTTTGAAACAGATATGTACAGTACGTCACGTAGCCAGAGAGTGTATATTTATTTACTGCTTCAGTTTTCCTCTTAACCCTCACTCTTGATGGTACGTATGAAACTAAGGTTTTAAGATAAGGTACTTCTTAAGATTAATAGCAGTTGTGCGTATTCTATGGTTCTTTGCTTTACTGGAAAAATATTAGACAATCATGGCTTCATATGAAAGCATAACTGATAGCAAATAGAATTCTAATATGGTAGTTTGTAGTGAATTCAAATTGAGATGCCTTATTCTATCAAACTCGGCCAGAACTCGTACATCTTGTAGCAAATGTGTAACAACATGTTCCTTTCATTCAGTATCATGAAATTAAAATTGTCTTCTCTCAAAGTGAGCGAGCATTATCTATCGTACATCTTCATTATTAAATTGTCTTTAGAGGAGCATGTTTTAAAATTTGAGGGATTTATTAATATATAATTATAATACGCTAAATTATACAGAATGTAACTGAATTACTGTTTTAAACATTGGGGAGATGTAGAGAGTGATGTAAAGATTTTCCACCAAGGAAGTCAGTATATACAGGATAGTGAGATGTTGATTTTCCTGTTCTTTGATAGAGGACTTTGATGACGAACTTTCTACGCATTCAGTAGGCTAAATAAAACATGAGAGTAGTTTGAAAAACTTTACTGACTTTCACATTTACAACACAGTTCAAAGTGACGACCGCCAACTTCGTTACACAGCGTGCAACGACGAACCATGTTTTGTCTTGCCCTCTGTAAGATTCCACGCTTCCCTCTTATGGTATTGAACGCTGTAAAGATGCGCTCAGTAAGCTCATTTACTGTTTCTACCGGTGTTACGTGCACAATAGCCTTCACGTAACCCCATAGAAAAAAGTCAGGAGGGGTGAAGTCAGGGGAGCGCGCAGGCCAAGGGACTGGTCATCCCCTTCCAATTACTCTCTGCCTGAAGATACAGTGAGATACGCGGGCCAGGCGATCGAAGTGCGATGGAGCACACACATACTAGCGCGCAGTTGCAAGGGAACGTCCTCAAGAAGTTTAGGCAAGGTATGCTGTAGATGCTCCAATTGTCATTTGCAGTCATGAGTTCCAGGTGAAAAATCTTCACCATGTCACCCTCTATATCCCCTCAAATTTTTAAAAGTCATTCAGTTACACCCTGTATATTCCATTATACGTATTTTATCAATGTTGATAAATGGTGGTTATGATGTCCATATAATAATTTTATTATTCTCGGTCCATAATAGTTAGGAGATAATCCTGAGTTCGGATCGAATCATTTTTATTTTATACGAAGTCTACTTATTTCTCTTCGATCTAAATACGGATGAAATAATAATTGATCCTTCGATTGTGATATATAATGAAACTGTGTTCCTCCATAATATTTGACTATTCTAAAAAAAAATATTGGGAATATTTTTTCCTTCTCATTACTTAGTATTACAATATTAAACATCCGTTTCCTCCTTTTTACAGTAATTTATTATTATTCTGCTTTCTCTCCACTTATAATAACATTCATAGAAAATTCTGCATTCGAAATGCACTTTGTTTTGAACATGCCTGTCCATTTCTCTGTTCCCAAGAAACAAATTGTTTTCTATTGGGCGGAGTTTACGAAATGTGTTTAAAGTTTTCACCAATGAAATCTCTTATGTCAAAAATTTGTAAATTATTTTTCTCATTCATTTACAATAACTTGTACTTGGTTTATTATACAATAGATTAAAGTTATAAAATTCGATGGACGTACGTAACGTCTGTCCATAGTCTAGTTTTATTAATATTTTTAAGTAATATCACTTAAATTTATTTAATGCGGAATTATAAAATTCTAAATATCAATACGACGTTGGTAAAAATTGGTTTCTCCTCCACCTCCTCTACTACCTTCTTCTCCTACCCCTCTTCCCCGCCTGTCCGTAAAATTTGATCAAACTTTCTGTACCTCCTGCTGTATTGATATATTTCATAAGTGGAAAACGTTAATAATTATCTAGAAGTCTTATATTCGTCACGTTAATAAAAAATAATTGATTTTGCCTTTAAATATGTTTCACAGATTTTGATTTACGTCCAATTATACAGAACACAAGGGCGTACTATTTCTATGCGTACATTTTGTAGAAAATATTTTATTTCTCACACAACATAAAGTGGTTGGAAACAAACTTTTAGCGAAAAGGTGTATAACTACAACATTTGTTTCATAAACAGTTATGTGTAAGATTCAGGTATCTTTATCCCCACACACATTGAAAATTGGATACTCTTTATAGTAATTATACTAAGAAAATGCCATACTAGCACCTCCCTAAAATACTATCATCCTATATAAAAAGACAAGTAAGTTAGGTGGGTAATTCAGGGTATGGACGATATTAAAACTCAATATTATACTAAAATGAATTTAGAAATATTTATACAGAGTGTACATAAAGTCTCGATTCATTTTAATGAAATAATAGTTCTTCGGAAATGAACTGTATATAGAGCTATTATTATGGTATGAACATATGCAATTCAACTTCACCACCATAAATTTCAAAGCATTGTGTCCAACATTCGAGTGAAGCCCTATAAATATGTCGTCAAAAATCGCTACACATGCTTCTTAAATACGATTTTTCAGGTCCCGTAGATATCTTACTTTGGTTTTCCACACAATGACTTCATAAACCTCCAAAGCAAAAAAAATTAAAGGCGTCAAATCAGGTGAACGTGATGGTCATACACGTGTTGAACGTCTGCTTATTCACCTGTTGGGAAAGCGTTGGTTGGGGTATTTCTCTCAACTAACGCAAAATGAGGAGGTGCTCCATCTTGCTGAAAGACAACGGTGCCAACAATAGCAGTAGCTGTGATTCAGAAATGGTTCCAGCATGTCCACATAACTTACAGTACTACAGTACAGTAGTTTCTGTGAACCAAAGGCACATATTTACTTTTGAAGAGTTCCTTTTCCATTGAAAGGTAGAGTATGTTGGCTCGCTTCTCTGAAAATTGTGTTTAACTTTACCACAAATGTGGAATGTGGCCTTGTCACTGAACAGGATATGATCGAAGAGGTTTTTATTGTTAGAGCCTCAATTAAATCATAACACACTGCCCTACAAGAAGGATAATCTTCGTCGTCTAGTTTGTGCAAAACCTGAATGTGATAAGTTCGCTTTTTCAGTGTAAACTTCAAATTTTCAAAACAGTTCTTCATGGCTCATCTAGCTGACTACTTAAACGATGATTTGATGCTTGAGGTCACCTCTCGATGGCTTCTCGCGTACGTTCCACAGTCTGGCTCGGGTACAGAAGGTATAATAGAACATGACTCATCGGCAACATTTCCTGCTCTCTGAAATTTATTGACAAGGAGTCGGATATTTGCTCGTGTTGGCGACGGTTTTCGGAATTTGTGTAAACTGTTGTTGCACCTCTTCATATGGTTTACAGTCCGCGTCACCGTTTTTGGCGTGTGAAATAAGTAATGGGAACGTTAAGTGCTAGTGTCTTACCTTTACCGTAGTCAGTCTGACAACTATGTTTGGCAAATGGCTGATGTGACGTGTATAGGAAGTGGTATCATTCTCAGCTGCACTAACAACATGCCACAAACTGGGTACAATACTCTAGGACACACGCCAAAAACGCTGGTGTCAGTTATACCGCGCAATCGGGCACCAACAATAACCACCTGTTCTTCAATGCTCAGCATACGAGTAGATTAGTCTGAAACTATTAAAAAATTCCAAAAATGTATCGAGACTTTGTGTCCACCCTGTATTATAATAGCAAATTGTTAGAGTTCACAAATACGTTAACATTTTTGACTGAAAGAAATGTGAGTGTTAATTTTATACAACTTTAGCATTCCCTGTAGTTACTCTTATGTTAAAAACTACCTCCAAAGAATTAATTCTGGAATAATTCTTAAATAGCTAATAAGGATGAATATGAAATTATTTGCTAGTAAACTACATATCATTTATTTGTGTGATTATAGCTCTGTGATATTACATCAAGATCAAAGTTGTTCTACGGCATTTTAATTTACATTTAATTACTATCCTTTTACTGAATAGCAGTACATTTGCAGTAAGTACCTTTGAAAATAAATTAAGTATATCCCACAGCAGTATAAAAAATGTAAACAACTCAAGGATACGTAGATTTTAGAGAAAAATATTAAATATTCTTGAACAACTTTGGACCCAGCATTAAACAATGGCGAATGAAATTAATTCGACAATTATCAGTTTTATAAACTACCTTATATTGTGTGAAAATAGTCTCAAGGATTTTGTTGGTTTAGTCAAGTCAATGAAATTTCTGTAAATGGTAAACATAAACAGTTTATTGAAATAAATCCATAACAGCAAGGATCAATTAAACCAATTTTCTTTCATGTTTTTAAATAAATGTGGACACAAAATACAAATATTTTAAGAATTAGAAATGGAAATATACGTCTACAAATAGAGTATAATGTAATGTTCAGCAACAGAAAACCTTAGTCAAATGTAGAGTAATAAGATAATAAATACGATGATGATGATGATGATTGTTATGATGATATTGGTGGTGGTAATACAAATAAAAACGAGAGGACGAGAAGTACAAAAGCACATAAGTTATGTATTTAATTCAGAACATGTTTCTTTGATTTATTTTTAGAAATATTAGGAATATTAATAAGTCTAATGTTTAAAACATTTCAGAACTCTTAACATTAAAAAAATATATATGACAATGACATATACGCAATATGATGAGTCTTGATATAATATACCAACTTCCCCTGTAATAAATTTACAATACTGGAAGTTTAAAATTTCATTGAACTTCGTTTATAATCACAGATTCTTTAACACACGACAGAATTTTAAAATAATTACTATTACAGGGAATAGTATATTAATTTTTATTCGTGCGAACCTGTTAAATATATAACCATTTTAATACACACATCACTTATAAAAGCCAAAAAAACTAAATAGATCCTACAAGTAATTTATTAACTCTTTTTCATAACTTAACTCTATCTAAAGAGAGAAATGTTTTCGTTTGTTGCACTGTAACATTTATGCAGAAATATATAACATTTCGTAGTTAAGTATAGGCTCCATAATCAAGGACAGTAAGTATAAAAAGGGAATCCTACCGAACGGTATCGTTACCACATATATTTTTTTATGCTCGACCATGCCAAAATGTAGTAATTATATACCTGGTATCAGCCCTTTAATTGACCTCAATAAAGTACACATATTCATTAAAGTTCAGGTGTTCCACCAATCAGAAAACACTATTGTAGTAATATGAAAGCGCAAGTATCGATTATTCTCGGATATGCAATTGAAAGACAACTAGCGAAACGTCACGGAGGCTGGAAATCCAATACAGTCGCAGAAGATTATGTTCTGTTACTATAATAATTAGCGTTTTTCAATGTCTAAATAAATTTCAAGGTTATATCAAGATTAATGTTTATTTTACTATCTAGATTATATCAAGGTCAATGACATTTGTTTCTCGGAAAAATTCAATACTTTCGCGTCTGCGCACATCTCACAATTTACGAGATATTGCACAAGATCAGTTCTGCTCCCCAGTCAGATCAGAATAACATGAATACTTATGAATAATTTCAAGTTAGAAATACGGTCGAGCATAAAAAGTCGTATGAAACTTGCCTACAATGGTAATTAAGACGCTCGTATGAAAATTATGAAACTCGCTTGCGCTCGTTTCAGAAACATACTCGCGTCTTAATTACTACCATTATAGGCTTGTTGCATAATGTAATATTTAACTTTTCATTCGATAGTTTTTCGCTTTATTTCCTTGTTTTCTCTAATTATGAAACCTATACGTAGCAACGAAATATTTTATGTTTCTACATAAATCACTCTGATCCCCATGGAAGTCTTAAATTATACTTTACTGTTGCAAATTTTCAGTACCGAAATACTTCAAAACTCTTAACTTGTTCCAAGAACATAATAAATAATTGACATAATATAATTCCCAATTGATGTATGCATGCTCCCTTTTGTCTTTGGTACCCTACCAGTTGGTATAAATGCATTTAAAATCAATTGTCGTAGTGGGTAAATACATACCTATAGCAATCTGTAATGTGTGTTAAATGTGGAATCAATTGTAAGGTTATTATTAGACTTCGTAGAATTGCCACGAGAATCGTAAGGTTTACTGCGCACGCGGTATAGACTGTATGAGAAGGGGGCGTGCAACGGATGGAGTATGCCTCTAATGTAAACACTGAGCAGTATACTGCGGTTACAATAAAACCTGTATCCTGCATTCAAGAAATATAATGAATGATCATTGAATTAGGAAATGTCTAAACATGTAAACACACAATTAGTTTATAGTGAAATATATTAACTCTTAAAACTTAATGTAATATACTCACATCATCCTTGAATATGTGCATTGCAGTAAAGAGTTACGTACATTTTGAGCGACTGCAAAGTGAACCTCCTGCGATGGTCACTCAAACAATTTTTATATTGGAAAAATGTACATTCGACATCACACGATGTTATAGGTGCATATTTGAATAACGGAAGGTCACTACTTTTTAGTACATCAACTTCAGACGTCTTGTCGTGACCTGATAGAACATAATTTATAATACGAAGTTGTGAATAGGCAGAATTTTTAGGAATAATGTTTCTCAAGTTACATTTCACTTTTTCTGAAATTAGTGAATTGTTATTTTGGATAACGGTTTGTGATACTTTATACACTATATTAAGGGCTTCTGAGAGTTGTAATTTAGACGATTCTAACAGGGTGATGCTTTTGGACACGATTTTAAAATCAGAATCAATGAACAGAATATCTTCCAATAGCTGTTCAGAAGGCAATGATTTTACAGCTGCAACAGCGGAACTGTCTATGCTATCCAACGCATCAATTACCTCAATTATTTTGCCGTAATGTTCTGCATAATAATTAACAGCATCCAACCACGTTTCCCAACGGGTCAAGACTGGCTGCGGGAGTAAGGGTATTCCAGGGGCAATTATTTGGAACAGCAACACTCTCATTGTAGCATGTTTGATTGAATTCTTGTCTGCACTGAACAGATGCTAAGCTTTGAATATTCCAACCACAGTAACGCAAAAACAAGTGCTTACATAGGTATACATTAGCTGTAGCTGCTCTATCTATTTGGACCGGTCACAACTCTTAAACTGAACTGCTTATACTACGAGACCGGGAGGTCGCTCGCCTCTTCTACACTACCGTACGTCGGCAACCTGATTGCATGGTGCGTGTGGCAATTCAACGAAGTCTAGTTATTATTCAATACTGTACATTTTTTAAAATGTTAATTTTCAATATTTCGGTCATCTTCATAGGATTTCTTAACAAAATCTATTAATTAGGTTGGAGGAATATACAATAGTAGTGATATAGATGCCAATTTTAGAATAGTTTGTCACAAAGGGACACAGCAAGCAGTTAGGCTGCACGCCACTGATATTAGTATGGCTAAGCACGCCACTGTTGATACGCTGATGTAACGCAGGTGGCGCTAACAGTCACAGACAACTGAACGCGAGTCATAGTGAGGACTCTGTCACAGAGACGGCGCTCTCCAAGAAAAACTCGGATGGTAAGTCCACTTCAGACGATCAATCAGACTAAAATCCTTTAGTGGCATGGGTAACTGTTGGTGTGTGATCAAGTATCGTCTGTTGTGAACATATTTTTTTTTAAATATAAAGTAAGCATGGATGTTAGGTGGCTGTAGTACTTCATATACAGTAACATTAATGTTCTTTCCTTTCAAAATTGATACATTTATACTTAATTTTCTAATAGAACCAAAACACGTCGTTTAGCTGTAATAGTCTAACATTTCTGTGACAGCCTGGCTTGGAGACTAACGTCTTATTTCTACAGGGTGTTAAAATAACGTTTACAACATTTCAGGGATGATTGAGGAGGTAAAAACAAACATCTTTTGCAAGTGACAAAACTTTGGCAGATGCGCCGTTTATTATGTACGTAAGTGTTAAGGCTCATTCACAATTAAAATTAAACATAACGTAAGCGTTAACTTAAAAATGTAAACGTTACGGTAAAATCAAAAGCATTCACGATGGGAACATAAACATAACCGCAAAGATACTTGGTAACTATGGAAACATAACAACGACGCCATTTCCTCATATTCTGTCGTATACTTTAGCGCTCCACGATTGTGTACTGTTTGCAAATCACGTAAGCATAAGCATGAAAGTTTGGAGTTTGCAAACTTTCATGTTAACGTCTTGCGGTAAAGTTTCTGTCAATATTTATGTGAATCATTGTGAATGATCCCATTTGGTAGCCTGGGCGCAAACTTCTGTGTTTATGTTGCGGTTATATTTAATTTTCATTTTGAACGAGACCAACTGTCGTTTTAGAGGTGGTGTTCAAACTGCCGTCCATTCGAACCTTCGTACTATGGAGCGTCTGCAATGCTCAAAAAGGCCAACATTGTCTCGAATAACATGTGCAGTTTAAACAACGCCAGCAACTAAGTTTTCTGCCGTATCGATAAGTGTCTCATACACAAGACGTGTCATATCTCCCCACAAAAAGAAATCCAGTGGGTTAGGTCAGGTGATCGAGGTGGCCACGGTACCGGCCCACCCCTGCCAATCCAACGATCGGGGAATGTAGCATTTAGGTGGTTCCTAACACGACGATCAAAGTGTGGAGGGGCACCGTCATGCTGAAACCATATTCGTTCTCTGACGTTCAATGGGATATTTTCTAAAAGTTGTGGTAGGACGTCGCGTAGAAAAACAAAATAATTACCACCACGGAGACTGTTAGGGACCCTTTTAACTTGTTGCAGGCACAGCTGTACAAACAGAACTAACCAGTATGTGTTGTGACGGAAGTCAAGCCATCTACCCTTCAGGCCATCTTGCGGCAAAACGGCGCATATGCTAAAGTTTTGTCGCTTAAAACAGATATTTTTTTTTACCTCCTCTATCATCCCTGAGACTTTGTAAACGTTATTTTCAACACCCTGTATAAATCACGTGTCTTCTTTAATCTGTTATATCCTAAATATTTGTCAGTTTTTTAATGTAAACAGTGGCGAATTGTTATCTAACAGCTTAAGCATTAACTTGCATCAGAGCAAAGTTAACAGAATATTTTGTGTTACGTAAATCTGACAGTGAGGTATGGTTTGTATTTGAGTAAGATTCATAAGCGGTTATTCCTGCTTTATTTCTTGTCATTATGGACCGAGACTTTTAACATACACAAGGTGGAAGAGAAATAACCTTGCAGATTGAAAGGGACCATAGTGTGCACTTAAATGAATAGAAAACCTATATTACGTTTTGTGGTTAAATGCACGGTTAATTAGAAAATTAAGTTCGAAATTTTAGCAGTCTGGCAACATCGCCATTACAGTCCGCGTCACCGTTTTTGGCGTGTGAAATAAGTTATGTGGACGTTAAGTGCTAGTGTTTTACCTTCACCGTAGTCAGTCTGTCAACTGTGTTTGGCAAATGGCTGATGTGACGTGTATAGGAAATGGTGCCATTCTCAGCTGCACTAGCAACATGCTCACAAACTGGGTACAGTACTCTAGGTCACACGCCAAAAACGCTGGCGCCATCTGTAACACACTCTTCTAGTAATGTAGATGTAAGGGGTCAACGAACTCGGTCTATGTCGCTAGGTGAGCTGCTCTGGCTATAACATTACAATCTGCTCGCATCGTGCAGTGGCTTGAAATTGGTGGTTTTTTTTTTAATTAAATTTATACGAAAACCGTCCACGCTATTGAAATATGCCAGAGGGATAAATTATTCTTTATTAGACTTTCTATCGATATGGACAAAAATCACGATCCTACTCGCAATAGTTACCGAATAAGAGGGTGTTAAACATTTGGGGGAAAAAACATTTTTCTGAAGAAGAAAATAAAAAAAAAGCAATGAGTTTTTCACCAATATGATATTACAGTTTTTAGCTGCATAAAACGTGAGTTATTCGCTCTGAAAATCTGCAAGGTTATTTTACTTCCACCCTGTATACTTCTCACATATAAACGTAACTTTCCAAAATAAATGGCAGTACGTTCGTTGCTCAGATGATAAGAATTAGCAGGTATTATACTGCACCTCGATGTTAAAAGAAGTAATAAATGGAGAAAATCCTCGTGCTAGCGTTCATATATTTAAAATCACAATTATACACTATCTAGCAAAAAGTAATTGGGCACTGTTTTTGCCCCTTTAGAACCTCGCGGTACCACCTCTTGTTGCTATAACAGCAGCCACCCTGTCAGGCATGCTCTCCACTAGTTTGTGTAAGATATCCACTGGAATGCGTCGCCATTCCTCTTGCAACATGGCACTCAGTTGGACAATGGAAGTTGCCCATGTTTCGGCGGCTACTATGCAGTGGTATGCAGACAATAATGTTCACCTGTTGGACTGGCCTGCACAGAGTTCTGATCTCAATCCCATTGAGCACCTTTGGGAAATTGGACCGGCAACTGAGGCTTCGAGAGATGCGGCCAACTTCCATTGTCCAACTGAGTGCCATGTTGCAAGAGGAATGGCGACGCATTCCAGTGGATATCCTACACAAACTAGTGGAGAGCATGCCTTACAGGGTGGCTGCTGTTATAGCAACAAGAGGTGGTACCACGAGGTTCTAAAGGGGCAAAAACAGTGCCCAATTATTTTTTGGTAGATAGCGTAGAATTTCGTTACATTCCAATATGTAGTGTTTACTTCTTATTCACAAAGTGTTATGAAACACTTACATTTCTGCAAAAAAGAGTTTATTTTATGCGTGTTAATAAGCTGCTAAATAAATTAAAATACACGTACGAGTACAGTTTATTCTAATAGTCTAGACCTAACATCAGTAAAACATGACACATATACATCTTGAAATTTTAGCCGAAGGACATTGCAACGTGAACCAATACACTTTCAAACCTATCAGACTATATACTGGTCCACAATAAACCGGGAACAAGAACCATAAGGAGAACGGAAAGCGGAGAACGTGACGTGAAGATTTTTGATTGACAATAAACCGAGAAAGGAAACGACAATGCATATCAATATGCATGTCAATAAAGATATGTAAAGTCGATATTACGCATTCTGATGTTATTTGTTTATAAATGACCAATGGCTTTCTCTCATAAACACAGGTTAATCAGCTTAAAAATTTATGACACAAAATATTTACGAATTCAATAATTATTCATGTGGTAATCTGGTCCCATATACAAGTAGCACTTACTGAAAGTGATTCTACTGAATTTCTGAGTTAGTTAGAAGCGATGCATAAAGAAGAAAATTATGTCACGGCCTCCTTGCTACAAAATATACGACGATCAAATAGCTTTATGATGATGACAGACTGAATCTAGTAGGCTGTGATCGGAAACGAGAACAGCAAAGTTAAAACTTCAACTTTCACATTCCCGTTCTCGGGCTCCGGCAAGCTTCTTGTTAATTGTGAATGCTCACATTTAAAGATTTAAACAAGATTTTAACAATTTTTCCGTTCTCGTTCTCGTTTCCGGTTTGTGGACCAGGCCTATCACTCAACAGGGTCAATAGTTAAATGCAGTAAACATCGACTGTATAACATTCATAATGAAAATTGTTTTAAACGTGCGCAGTAGAAATAATGAGCGGGAATTTTTGGCATTGCTTACTGTTATATCATAGCACTTAAGTCATTTGCATCGCCGTCTTCAAACTTATAATAATAGCATATTAGTGCATTATAAATACAGTACAATCTTTTGTCTACTAAAGATGTTTGTAAGCAAAACATTAAAGGAAGAGAGCTCTCCACTGTTTTTTAATTATTCGGCAAAATTTGTGAAGGTTGCTTGAAAATTGTTCAAAATTATTGAAAACCTTAAAATTATTAAAAGATAAAGACTGCATGATTTCAAAATTCAGAAAAACCAATATTCACTCTTCACAAATCCATTTACTACAGGCTTACGAAGGCAATATCTGGACTGTAAATCGAAGTTACATTATCTGAACACGCAGCCTGTACTTGGAAAACATGTGCAACCGTTTGTCTGGAGTAAACATATTTGGAAATATGTATCTCGAAATATGCGAGTCTCAGGTCTTTCGATGCCAAAACTGCAACAACCTTTGTCTATTCATTTATAAGCGAACTTTTTTTTTATTGAAAAATATAAAATCATAAACGAGATTTTTTTTATCTGATAAATCCGTTAGAGTGGAGAATTAGGTACAGCAGCTTTTGACCGCGCCGTTACGATGAGAGGCAATTGCTACTAAGTACACAATGCCGCCAACATATGGGCATGATGTTTACCTGTGACGTCGTTGCCAGCAGAAATTTGTTTTCTGTCTCTCCCTTCATCGTTCTTAATAGTACTGTGAGATAGCGCCATTTTCTGACAAGGTTAAATAGGGTTTGATGAGGAGATATACACGTGTTAATGCCATTTAGATGCACTGTTAGCATTAAGGTTAGATAGGGTTTGATGGGAGGATATGTAGTGTCAAGTAGGCCCACTGTCAATGACAATGTTAGGTAAGGTTTGGTTACGAGATACATTAGTTACAACTTTTTCGCGCATAAATGACACAAGTTAATATTACGTCCATTATCCCTTTGATGTAATATTTTTGTTTCTCGAATTAGTCGATTTCAACAGTATTCCCTGGATCACATCATATTTCTCCTTAATTTTTCTGTGATATGATATTTTCGAAAATGTGCATTTTTATTTTTGTGCATTACAAATACCCAGTTATGCTCCGTAAATCTTGAACTTGACTAGTTCAGTAATATAGTCATACATTTTACTAGTAATATTTCGTTCTCTTTTGTTTGACATGACTCGGTACGGCCCGGTGACTAGTGGCGAGCGTAGTTGTACTGTCTGAATTATTCCCTTGTTCCTAAATGATCTCTTAATTAAAAATAGTCGCCTCTGCCATAAATTTAGATCCTTAAACTGTAATAAATGAATGTCATAAATAAGAGAAAGCTTTGATGAATTAAAAATAAATTAGAGTATAATTGCTAGATATGTTAAACATTCCTAACTGTTCTAGCCAAAATTATTTTTACAGTTACCGCAGTGTACGAATATGCCACTCATATATCACGTCTTAACTGGATTTTTTCATGCAGAATTGAAGATGGTCTCACAGATATAGGCGTATTTGTCGCTTCGAGAGATTTGCCGTCTTCTGGCTTAGAGGGTCAATTTTTATCCTTAATGCGTAATGTATCCAATGGATAAATCACAACATAAGTTTCGATGTGTTATATTCAGAAGAACTAAAACTTTTCGTTTGTTTCATCAATGTACAATCCGATGAGTTTTAGGTTAAATATTATTTCTAAATACGAAATAAATTGTTTTGATATGTTCCTTCTCATTTTTGAAATGATTATAGGAAATTTGACCTCAAGCACTTGAAATTCAGATTTTGTAATGTCAGATGTATGGCAGAAAAAATATCTACGAAATGATCTGCATAAAATAATTTTCAGCTTCTGGATGCAGTGCAATTTCCCCACCGTTCACCGATCCATTATAGCCACGGTAAATTTCGGTTTAACTTTCCCTCTTTTACGATATTTTTATTTTCCAAACTTTCTTCAATAACCAACTAATTTGATGTAATTTTCCCTTAATGAATTTCCACCAAAGTCAGTAACTGTGTACGCAATAACTAAGGTATTTTGTCAGATTTCTGCCTATTACACGTGTTAGTTTCTCCAAACAATGGCAAGAAATAATACGTAAAATTAGGTTAGCTATACAATCTTACGCAAAGTAAAGATTTTTACATCCATGCAGTGACTAGTTTTAAACATTCACAAAACACAAACGATTCTACCGATTATCTTCAGATTTATAAAACATAAGAGGATTGTCAATTAATTCAATGTAAATTCGTTATAAAGAAAACACAAACACTGAGAAATTTTAAATATAGTAGCATGACTAAAGTACGTGTACAATGTAGCAAATTAACCTTTATTTTTTACATTATATTTTATGTTATTTACGAAACAATAATTATATTGTGCATTTGCATAAATTTTCACAAATAACATGATCACCCAGAGTGATGCTCAGAAACTTGTTTTTAAATTAAAAATTTGCATAAAGAACTGTCTGAGCAATTTAAGTAATAAAATTGGCATGAGTGAAATTTAATCATCGTTATATAACTAATCAACAATTAATTGAATGTTTGGAAGCGTTTTATCAAATATCAAACAGTAACATATTAAAAATAGAGTTATCGAAATGATCTTATGAAATTTAAAACTTAAAAGCTTTGCAACGAAGAATTATGCACTCAAATTCTTAGTTTATCAGATGATTCTGATATAATTTCATTAACAACTTTAATGACATAGGCTATTTACGTAATTTAATTATGATTTGATAATCTACTTCCGGTTTGAGATACGACATATGTCTTCGTCAAGCATAATTATGTGGTTCTTTCCGTATAACTTCTAATTGAAATTGTATAAATATATCTGAAAGTCTTTAGTACTTCTTTATAATGAATGGTTTGCTGTATATCAAACATTTGAATTCTGTTCCAAGTCAGATTGATTGAAGAACGTTAGATATTCAGTACAATCGATCCTATTTCAAATAATCCTTTTGTGCCTAGAATAATTATTTTAATGACCTCTCATTCTCTACTCATACATATTTACCTGCCCATGTACATATGTACACATATCAATCATTACAGAAGATATAATAATTCATTGAATTGAAAATTGCTAAAATGTTTAAATATTTAAATATTTAACTTGTGCGTTGCCATATGTTTAACGATTATAATAACAAAGGTAATGTTACATTAATTTAAAGCGATGTATTATATTGTCATCACAATCAGTTATCGACAGAGAAGAATTCGATGCGTCACGAAGCTATTTAATAATCATTACTCCATAATCATCGACATAGTTTATTAGCACTACCGTCTCTTTAAATTAATCTCAGATCATTCAACATCATGTTTGAAAACAATATACTTAAGGCGGACGCACACCAAATACAACATTTTATCTCTCAACGAAACATTTTGTTGCAATATGTTGCATACTGTAGACGTGTCTGTTGCCATATTATCAAATGAAGTGCCCCTTATTGATTGTAACAGTAGAATGCAGCTTTTTGCAAACGCGTTGCAACAAAGAACAATGCTGCGCTGAAGATTGTCTCGCAACAAATATGCTTGAGTCATTTCAAACTGCGCATGCGCGTGCCCGAGAATAGAAAAAAAGCAATGCCATCTGTTTCCTACAGCCTTTGGTAGTGCGTTGTAGATTGTGAAGCTATGCCATATTTATTTTTACTACTTAAAGTTACCTGACCCTGAGTATTATATTCTTTTCATAATCTTATCTTCAACAAGTCCCAAGAACTGATCAAATATAGTTACGCTTGATCTGTAGTAGCTGTAAAACTTACCGCGATCATTTCTAAGATCTGTAACGAAACTAGCAATGTCTCTTTTTCTAATTATAGGGTGATCTCAATAATATCTTTCTGATCTCTCATCCAGTAATTGAATAAATTACCTCAAAAAGCAGCTACATCAATTTCTTCACTTTCGATATCCTTCGCAACTCATTAACTAAGCAAAAAAAAATAATAACTTCGCACAATAACCAACAAAACATTGTACCGGTACTAAGCTCTATGAAATCTCACGACTACTTGTCAGTCAAGTTACAGCGAGTTCAGAATATGTGCGTCAGATACGTATGCAACATCCGACGATATGATCACATATCACTGTCCTTCGCTAGTCTTTCGTGGCTCCGACTTAAAGAACGTAGAACTTTACACTCTTTGTCTTTACTCTTTCGAATTCTGCATACTTCAACACCAAATTACCTTTCATCTCGTTTCTGTTATCTATACTCCAACCACGACGTAAATACCAGATCACTTACCTGTGGCGCGTTAAGTATACCTCTTCATAGAATACCTCGTTATTCATCATCTTTTACAGTATCCACCTCGCGACAATGGAATTCCCTGTCACAAAGTATTGGGGGCTGCAAGACAATAAACACTTTTAAAAACAGCTTAAAAGATAACTTTCTTAGCATTTCACTCCAATCATACTGACTTAAACTATCAGGGCCGTATTCATAGACATTCTTAGCGCGGGCTATCGGTGGATGGTCAGCGAACTAACGTTTTTCGTATTCATAAACCAGTGTCAGTGATATATGATATGATATATGATATGATATATGATATGATATGATATGATATGATATGATATGATATGATATGATATGATATGATATGATATGATATGATATGATATGATATGATATGATATGATATGATATGATATGATATGATATGATATGATATGATATTATATGATATGATATGATATGATATGATATGATATGATATGATATGATATGATATGATATGATATGATATGATATGATATGATATGATATGATATGATATGATATGATATGATATGATATGATATGATATGATATGAATCCTGTTTAGCACGCTCGTAGCGCGGACTAGCGAAATGTCTATGAATAGCACCCTCACTGTCTACATTGTTACTCCTTCCTTTAGACATGCATCTTGATAGTGCTGTATTTTCAAAATTGTCTCATAATAATCTCTATTATCTAACATTATTTTAAATATATTAACATTATATGTATTTTAGCTTAATTCTGCTACATAGTTTGTATTTCAGTCTTTAATTAATAGTTCGTAGTATTTTTTGTTGAATTCGTAAATAACTCTTGTATACATGTAACTCTTATCTAAATCAAATTGTTGAATTCTTTGCAAGTTCATACATATGTACGTATGTATACTTTTTGCTGGTTACGTGGAAGAGAAGGCCTTACGGCCTTAACTCTGCCAGCTAAAATAAATCATTAATAGCGAATCTAAAAGTTATATTGACGTTGCGAGTCAAAATGTCGTCTACTGTATGATGTTGACGGGATATGTAAATCATGCTTCTAAATAATCGCTGTATAATTATTGATTAATGTTGCGACAAGTATTTTAATGCATAGAATCCACGCTTTTCCTCGATCCGATGAGGGGAGCTTTCCATATCCTCACAGTCTCTCTAGCTCTAACTATAGGCAGAAGTTGTCTGATTTGCTTTCCCGTCCCGTCCGAGTAGCTGGCCTGATCGCGAACAGCAACTGTGCGGTCGCTGGAGGCAGCAATAGCGATTTACAAGCAGCTACGGCGTCCACTCGTCGCGGGTCTACTACCAACGCCACGTTGATCCGCATGGGAGAAGCCACGGCTCTCCCCCTAGTACTCTGTGGGCTGCTCCAGCACGAGTTCGGGGGCCCCTTCTCCCCCATGCCTTCCCGGCGGGGCAGCCACGTTCCTCAGGCCGGCATTCCGACAGCATCGTCACCCCTACTGCTAGAACAGAGTATGAAGGCTTTATTTATTCTGAGAGGCTCGCAGTATTGCTTTCAAAACCTCAGTGCGAAAGGAATCACTTTCAGCAAAACGCAACTCACGATCAGCGTATTCCGAATCTCACCGGACCGGTGGACAACAATGACGTCACGCTGCAGCGAAATAGGAACAAAACAGCTGCAAGAATCGATGGCTGTCATGGCGACTGTATAAGTTGTTGTCTGTGCTCCGCTAGCGAAATTTCCGTACTGTTATCTCGTTCAAAGAAAAGAGAGCATAAACAATTTATTTCTTGAACCGGTAGTAATAACTGGTCCGTTGACATGTTCGCTCATAAGCCATTAACATACTGTTTTTACGTTGTGCTCATTACAAAAAATACAGCAGAACTGAAGCAGAACACACCGCCATGACACAACAGTGCACGATGTCATTCGTCTGCTAATTCCCGCCCTATACAAGAACCAATCAGATTCATTGATGGCGGTAGATGGAGACTGCCACCACCTCTGCAAGCTGATGGCACCGGTGCGACACCGGTGGAGCATCAGTGACTCCATCGGTGAAATTCGGAACACCGTGATGCCATCGGATTGCTCAGCGCTGAGATTCGGAATACGCTCAATGGAAACACGCACCAGGACCTAACAGTCTAGACTAGAGTAGTAGCGGTAGTAGTAATTGCTATATTTGATCGAAGTTCTACCATCAGACTCTGTTTCAAAGTATTTCTTTAACTTCGTTATGAAACAGTTCTTTCTATCTCACTCATTCATTACTCTCTTCCACCACGTCTTTCTTGATGCTTCCTCTTCTCCTTATTCCATAAACACTCGTGCCATGATTACCAAGATTATTACACTTTTACTACGTCACACTACTTTTGACCAATAAAACGGTACGAATGGACGTCTTCCAACCAATCATGGCTGCTTATCGCACAATTTTATCGCGTCCCTAGCACTTGTTTAATTTTATCGCGTCCCTAGCATTTGTTTATTTTTATCACTACCCTAGCATTTGTTTCTTTGTTTGCCAACATTTCAAACTGGACTGGTCTGGACGTTAAAAAACAGAAAATTACAAACCACTCCACTCGATGCACAGCAGTTTCAAAAATGACTCGCATTGGCATTCAAGAACAAGAATGAATAAAGATCACTGGTCATAGTTATGCATCTCCCCTGAAATCCTATTTACAAATAAATGAAGAGCACCATTCAGAAATCCTGAATAAGTTGAGGAATATACCATGTACATCAACGAGTTCCACTTCTTTTACGCACACGTCTAATATAACATCAACTGAACCACCAACCACTAAAACATTCAAATTTGAGAATTGTACTTTCAATAATTGTTCCTTTTAAAATTAGTTTTTATTTCATCACCGTTAATTAAAACTTTTCTTGTTTATTTCACCATACCTAATTAAAACTTTTCTAACATTGTTTATATTATTTAGGTTATGTTATAGCTTCTGCTATATTTATATTATGAATAGTCACGTATCAGAGATTGTTTAATACTAAGATTTATTGAAAATCATCTGTTAAGTGACGTTGATTACTGGGATCGGGATAATTGAAGTGGAATGCAACTGTTTTAATAAGAGTAACCGTCCACAGAGTTCAATGAAGATTCCATAGTTGGCACAACTGATGACAAGAAAACAGCTAACCCAGACGGCGGTGAGCTAAACATAACACACTACTGCCATCTAGCGTAATATTTTAGAGATGGTACAATAGTACATTTGAAGACAGTTGTATTTTCGTAAGTCAATATTTTATTGTATTGGAGTACTTCGTTACTTCTAATCGTTATATACTTTCTTCTAATCGTGTAATAGTCAATTAAATCCCACTCGAGTTTTGATTTTCTCTAGATAAATCTGCTAGTGTTCCACTCGCAGAATTTATATTAGTGAAAAATTTATTTTTAATACCGTCTAATTAAATCTGCATTTTCAGTGCTTCTAGTGAACTTTTCCAAAATTTCACCTCAATATGACACTGAAATAGTCATCGCATTTCTATAAATCGTAGCAGATTCTGTGATATAGTTTCGACGTAATCACTCCACTTTATCCATTCCACTCTCATTGTATTGTTATTTCATTACATCATAATATTTCATCAACTAACAATGCACTCTGTACTTCAAACATGTCTACAAGAATACATTCTAATTTTAATCTTTAAAATATTGGAAACAGAAGTACTCATGTTAGTATATTCCTATAATTTAACATGTACATTAGCCTAATATTATTATAAAATTAGCATGCTGTAAGAAAGTTTGGGTCCTGTTGTTTATTCCATTGTATTAATTCGATGTGTTTTGCTGAAATGATTATTTTTCCAGGGAGGAATACAAACGACGGTGGGCACATAGTTGTTGTTCTTAGTGTTTGGCTACATACGCTAAAATAGCTGTTCAGCACAACGTATACACGCTTGTAAACATTGCTTTTCCTTGGAACAAATGAGCCACGAGTAGCGCAGTGAACGTGACCAAGAATTTAGCTTCTGTAATTAAAAATTTAGGACATTAACATCTTCTGAAGTTTCTTAGTCTGTATGACTTGTATGTAGTTTCAAAGTTATTTTCCTTCCCGCGAAATATAGCAATTCAATTTCAGTTACGTGAAAAAAGATGTCTTTGTCTCGAGTATTTTCTTATACAACTAATATCCACATAAACTTATTAAGAACTAGAAAATAGCCCCTTTGAGTATCAGCGAAATCTTGTGTATATACAGATATATATCGGATTTATAAAATAAAACCATCTGCCCTTCAATAAGGGTGACCACAAAGATCCACAAAACAAATACATACCTAGGTATATAAAGTTTACAATAAAACAATGAAAATATGTACAGTAGTGGCAAAAAAAACCGGACCGACCCTTGTAGCTGATACAAAAGAATTCTGTGCTGTGTATTGTGTCAATATGGATAGTGAAGCCAGAGGTATGTACTGCTATTTAATGTAAAAATACGCAGTTATCTTTGCCGAATAGAGGTAGAAATATAATATTGATGCCAGATGAAAATAAAACTCTCAAAGTTTATTCGTCTGTAAGTTTGAGGCACTGAAGGAAACAAAAGACGGTAAGAATCGAACAAATGCAATAAATTTCATTGTTACAATTAATTATACAAGATGGATGTGTTTTGTGACTAGCAAAATTTGAATCTGTGACTCTGAAATGAGCTACAAGGGTCGGTCCGGTTTTTTTTTTTTTTTTTGCCACTACTGTACAATGAATTTTAAAAGAAAATCTAAATCTATTCATGTAACCTAATTGACTATAAAGAAACTAACAAATTCATGATGAAAATATAGAAGCAATATTTCACTGACATCAAGCACAAAATATTTCTTTGTAGATTACATTTCTCATGAAAATTCTGCTGTCTTTTAAATTATGGCTCTATTCCCCACTTTTTGCTACATATATTTTTATGATATCTTGCGATAGAGCCACATAAAATTTTCCTTGTGTAAAAATTGGTTGCTGTAAAAATCCAACTTTATTAAAATATATTAACATAAACCATTATCAGCATGATCTATTTTCAAATCTTGAAAACGGTAAGTTGCAAGATGTTTGCGACACTGAATGCTGTCACCATGAAAAAAAAACCACTGCCATTCTGTCACAATGGATGAATGCATTGCTCCATGGCTACTTTGTGGATTCGTCGTACTTAACCTCAAAACTGCTCGGAGCACATGTAGCTATCGTCCCAGGAATCTGTGAAGTAACTTCGAGCATATGGGGGTGGAGTCTATCTATGCAGGAGTGTATTGCGGGCAGCATCAGCTCGAGGCCGCTAAGGGGTAAGATGCTCGTAGTAGAAGTAGAATAGTGTTCAGATAGAAATGATCCAATCCCTGCAAGCGTTTGTTAGCTTCGTTGAACCAACATCTCCCCCCAGAGCGATCATTGGGCCTAGCCCTTCCACATACGACTTGCGCAGAGGTCTTGTTTCGTCTTTCTACTCCTGAGACGGAATAGTTCACCATCTTAAGGAGAGGTTCAGGACTGAAGTGACTAAAACAGACAGGTTAAAATTTAAATTCTTTATCTTGGAATCTGGTTAACCAAAATTGACCAAATTTTCTAAAAATCTGTGTATGTGCCTTACATATGCCACAAGAATTTTATTATGTCTGGATAAATTGTTTAACAATATGGATGAGTTCTTTGATATTGCGGTTTTTTCGGCAATTCAAATTATTCTTCAATTTAATGTATATTTCCTCAAAGACTAAAATAGACAGAAATATGAATATTTTTGCACACATGTTAGGAGTCATATGTTACAATCTGAGATACATAGAATCTCATATATTTATTAGCATCACACAAAATTATTTGTAATATTCAGCATTCCCAACAAAAAAAAATGGTTTTCAGAATATTTAACATGCAGTATAAATTAGCCTTAAGACATATCAGTATGATTGTACGTTACTTGATGTAATACAGTATAATAAACATTTGTGCAAAATTTAAAACAAATTGGACTTGTAGTTTCTAAGAAAAGGAACATTAAAAATTGCAAAACGTGGTTTTTGAGAAAAACATAAATAAAGGTACATTTTATTATTGGTGCTGTGTAGCCTAACATGCATAAAAACATGTCATTAAAAGTGCATAAATGGCAGCTTTAATTAACTATATACAAAGTGAACCGTAAGTGATGTCATTAATTTCAGGAGGTTATTCTTTGAGATATTTCAAACAAAAAAGTTTAGTAAAATTTTGCTCGCTTTTGCTTCCTTTTCGAGATAAAAATTGTTTTATATGAAACATTTCATAGCGTGTTTTGGGAAAGCCTTTGATTTAATTCCCAATATGCTCAGTTAGTTTAAGAGAGCAGTGTATTATGACAATAAGCGATTGAAAAAAATTTAGTTTTGTACTTTAAATTCCTTTGCAGAACGGAAAGGTACATTTGTTCGGACCAAATCTCTACACATTTAAAGGACAAAACTAAAATTCTATGAAACATTTATTATCATAATACACTTACTTACTTATTTACTTACTTACTCACACACTCACTCACTCACTCGCTTACTTGCTCACTTACTTATTTACTTACTTGCTTACTTACTTATTTATTACTTACTTACTTACAAATGACTTTTTGGAGAACCTCAAGGTTCATTAACGCCCTCACATAAGCTCGCCATCGGTCCCTAACCTTAGCAATATTAATCCAGTCCCTACCATCATATTTCACCTCCTTGAAATCCATTTTAATATTACCCTTCCATCTATGTCTTGGCCTTCCCAAGGGTATTTTGCCCTCAGGTCTTCCAACTAACACTCTATACGCGCATTTCTGGATTCACCCACACATGCTACATGCTCTGCCCATCTCAAATGTCTGGATTTAATGTTCCTAATTATGTTCAATGAAGAATACAATGCGTGCAGTTCTGCGTTGTGTAACTTTCTCCATTCTCATGTAACTTCATCCTTTACCCCCAATATTTTCCTAAGCGCCTTATTCTCTAACACCCTTAACCTCTGTTCCTCTCTCAAAGTGAGAGTCCAAGTTTCACAACCATACAGAACAACCGGTAATCTTAACACACTGTTCTCTTAAATTGACTGAGCATATTGGGAATTAAATCAATAGCTTTTCCAGACCACGCTATGAAATGTTTCATATAAAACAATTTTTATCTCGAAAATAAAGCAAAAACGAGCAAAATTATTGTACTAAACTTTTTTGTTAGAATATATAAAAGAATAACCCCCCTCAAATTAATAACATTACTTACGATTCACCCTGTATACAATCTTTGATAATAAAGTCATGAGTTTAAGTGATTTTGTATCATTTTAATAAAATATTACAGAATATAAATATACAATAGTTTATATCCTTTTGTAATGGAACAATTGCAAGTCGCAATAGGAAATCGAATACCATCAAAAATTAAGTTTAAATAAACAATTTAAAACATTACGTTCTAAATCTACGTAATTATAATATATAAATGTGGTGACGAAAAAGCATCTTTCCTGGAGGTAAAACTAGTATTATTGGAAAAATAGACATACTTTTACAAAATTTGTAACTTAATATTTTATTATTACATATTTCTCTTAATGAATTTCAGTTTATAGTTAATATTTACATTATCACTGTGGTAAATTTTATGTCATTACTTAAATAGTTACTAGGGCTCACACATTTTTATATCTCTTCCTATTTGTGTATGTATCTCAAGCCTTCGATATTAATCAATATTTGGTTTATTACTATATGCATTTACAACATCACGGCCTTAAATGTAACCAAAATAAAACAAACGTTAAAAGGGAAAACACTTTCAATGGATACAAGAACTTTTATTACCGCAGAAGTAAATAAAATTCATTTTTCAGAAATATTAACTATACGAAATAAATATAAAACGAAGTAAAAGTTACGTATTCTTGGAGATACCGATAGTGTGATAATTACACTCTAAAACGAAGTTGTAACACAATCCATAACAGCTAAAGGAAGCTAAAGTGAAAAGTATATTAAATCAATGTTATGTGTTTTACTCTTTATCGTGCGGCATAACCTTTGATGGCATAAAGAGTATATGCAAATAGATCTACATTTATTTCACCATTGACATCAATAGATACCTTGCTCCGAAAGGATGCTGGTTATTGTTTTGATAATTTACTTAACTCACGTACTTGCTTTCATCACGCATTAGTAGACGTCGGATTTTGAGCTAAATATCTTCTTTTTTTTTCCTCTAGGTATAAAATGGGACGGAACTATTTCTAATTGCCTGAAGAAAATGGTTGTAGTACGACAAACGAAGTTGTTTTAAATCATTAAGTTGATTTGTATAACATAAAATAAGCTTTCCTTATTGCCTGTGTTCACCGAATATTTAATTAAAATTAAATTGAAATATTTTAAAAATATCGTTTTTAATATTGTTCGTTTAACGTAAAAGTATATCGTATTTTTATTTTTTCCTGTAGAGTTTTTAATGTTTTAACATTTTGTTTTCATTCTCTGGAATATTCAGTTGAAATGAGAGTGTAGAAATATTTCTTAGGCCCAGTTTCACCAACCCTTGTGAAATATTTAACGTGTCGTTAAGGCTGTTTAACAGTAAACTTAACAGAAAAGATGTTTCATCGACTGTTGTTACTGCTAACATCACTGTTAAATTAACATAGCATACTCCCGCAGATAAATTCTTAACGTCCTGTTACAGCGTGAATCATGGCTGCCAGAGAACATATACACGCCGCATTATTATATCGAGATATATTTGCAGTGAAAACAATTACCTGCAATCACTACTTCAGCATTTTTAGTTATTCAGAATAGATATGTTCATAAATACTAAAATGATTCATATTAATATTAGCACTGCACCCACAGTAAAGAGAAGATATGTGCTTATTAACGTAAGCATTTCTGTGATTGTTATTTCGTATTAATACTCAGATATAATTGCAGATTTTCAAAACAACATTTCTTTATTTCACTGATTTAACAGTTCACATGTAATTATGACCAATGACGTGTGAAGATATGTTGGATATAATATAAGATATGAAAATAATGGTAACGCTTACCATTGTAGTATTCAGCATCAAAATTATTTTCATTTTCTATTGGTTCTATTTGATCCTGGATAATTGAAAGAATCATCATACAAATATCAGCTTTGAGAGTGAAAGTACAACCGTCAGTTTTCAAATGTTCCACTGTATCTTGTGCATGACCCGTCTTAGCATTTCTTTTAATATTTTCATTACATTGATTTGTTTCATAGTTTGCATTTTCACATCCAAATGGCGATTGAAAATATTGGGTTAAAAGACCCATGCTTGTTCCTTTTTCCTAATGAAAGTTCCATCACTACGTTTGAGTTCAATTACATTCATATAATTGCTACATCTATTAAAATAATTATATTTCTCATATGAGGTAAAATTACTGCTCCTTACACTTTCTTTTTCTCGATTTCCGTTGTAATTATGTTAGTCTCCAATACTTCCATAATGTAATAAACACATTTCTCCGCTAAAACAAATGACTACACCAACTGAAGGCATATTCAGTAAACTTTCAAACAATCACTGCTTCTTTGATTCCTGTTACATTACTCTTAACATCATGTTACCTAACCAAAGTACCTCAAATGGTTGGTGAAACATTATTACACTAACAGGATGTTTAATTTATAACAACACGTTAGCTAACATGCTGTTAGCGTTATTTTAACGAAGTTTGGTGAAACTGGGCCCTAGTCTTTTTAATTTATTTTGAGATAAGCGTATCTTATTGTCTATGTTCTCTGAACATTTAATTAAAATTGGGTTGTAGAGTTTATTTTCAGTTTTCCAAGATTTTGTTTAACGTAAAATCATCAGTCTTCATTCTCCGTTTTCTAACACAGTTTAACCACAAAAATTAAATGGTATGCCGTCTGTATTTTTTTTTTTTACACTTTTAAAAACAATGTAAGCTACAATGAGGGACAAAAAAGTTGAGCGATTCGATTTTTTCCTAAGTCAAAGAATGTCACACTACGCATGCTCCGATCCGAAACCTTTCAGTCATATGTTTAGCAGGTATTCGTTTCGATTTTCTGTGTAAATATTACATATCCATGCTGAGAAGGAATTAAAACTATAGCCTGTTATGAACCGCGCTACAGATCTCGAAACATTTTCGCCCGCTCAACAATTATGTCCCATGGCAATGACCTTGCAGTTCCCTTTTCAGAATAACCCAGATGAAGTGGTTGTTCAGAGCAACATAATCCTTAGGTGCACTCGCTACTGGCTACAGCGTTGCACGATGTCATAATCTCATTTTTTTTTTATAAAAAAAAGCCGCCCTAAATAACGGTTCGAATAGATCGGCCTACTAATCAATTCATAAAGAATAATCATGAAAACCAATTGTGTGACAATTTGAAAGGAAAAAGAAAACATTAGGATAATTGATATGAAAACATAGGAAATTATTTATAATAAAAGCTTGTTGGGTACAAATGATTACTAATTACAGATAAGGATGATTTTAACACATGAGATCCTATGGCATCAATCGTTGCATCAGAAATTTTAAATTGTTTAATACGTATTTTAAAATGTACGTTTCTCTGGAAAACTATTCAAAATATGCAAATCAAAGATATCAAAATGGTGTTTGACTTTGTTGTTGGTCTTTACTAAAGGAATTATCCACCAGAATTAATGACATTACTTACGTTTAATCTGTATTGTATATCTTTCATCCAACCCCATGTTCCGTGGAGTAAGATAAACTGTAGAAATGAAAGAATAGGAGCAAATATCCATGACATGCAATGCGAAATATTGCTGTAGCATGATGTTTAGATTTGTATGATATGATATGCATTTGTGTCACATATTATTCTCCAGCTTTGGAATTATAATTACTTTGCAACCAATTTAGATATTCCTTTCTTTTTTTTATGTATCTGGCGGATTTAACTGATCATTTAAATTATAAGCTTAAAGTTATTTTTTTCTTACAGCGTTTACTTCTTTATCTCAAAGCTTCTGATATTGTTTTTATTTTCTTACTATATAAGAGAAAGTATAAAGAGAAAGTAATGATGCTGTAAGATTATACATATTTCGACACTTGTACTGAAATGCACGTATTCACGATCCTAGATGTCGAAAACGACATTTTCTGTCTAGCTAGTCTTTTTGTCTACAGCGATTTCTTTTAAACTACTAACTCAATATCCACAAGTGGTTTGTGTTCAGAATCGTTTACTTAAAATATAGTCCTTCTAGTAAAAAGATATTGGAAATATAACATGAAATGACTACTTACTCGAAATAGGCTTTGAAGCTTTCTTCATATTTTAATACGTAAGATAACGTGGTAAAGAGAATGTAGACTGTTTGCCTCTAAAATCATTTTTATCAGATAAATTAATAACACTGAACAACAAGAATTTTTCTCCGACTTAAAACAACGTGTCTCTTATGATTTGATGTGCGCTGAATCCGAAAATCCATCTATTTTCTTCGTATCACGTAAGGTTTTTTAGATATACTATGATTTCACTTTTCGATAAGAGCTGTGGGGCGGGTTGGGGGTTGTAAACCAAAACAAAAGCTGATGCATTTTATGAGTTTATGACCTATTTCCGGTTTCTTATGGTTGTTGGCATGCTCTTTTGTACTTCTAATAAATAAACCGATATTGGTCTTTTCTATTCAGTAAATTTCATAAAAGTTCAAAATTAGGTCTATGCATTGAACAAACAAGGGTGTGGTTTTCAGTATTTAAAAGAAAAGTTTACCAGTTTGACTGAAGACAAATTAAAAGAGGGCATTTTCATTGGTCCACAAATTCGCAAATTTATGGCTGACTCTTTGTTTTTGGTAAAACTATCCGTTATAGAAAAAAATGGCATGGCGCTTTCAAAAATGTTTGCTCAAATTTCCTAGAGCAGACAACTACATCGAACTTATGGAAACCATGTTAAGTGCCTAAGAGAAAATGGGGAATAATATGTCTCTCAAAAACACTTTTTATATCCTCATTGGGATTTCTTTCCTCCTAACCTTATAGCGATAAGCGACGAGCATAGAGAAAGAATTCATCAATAAATATCTTAAATAAAACGGCGATATAAAGTAAGATCATCATCCAACATGCTTGCAAACTATTGTTGGTTCCTTGTAAAAGACAGTCCTGGATCTAGTTTTAAACGAAGTCATCCAGAAAATCCTTTTAAATGGTAAGTTCAAATTCCGAGATTTTTCTCATTATACAGGTGAAATATTTTTATTGTTGTGTTTTTTGTGTTTTAAACTATGCAACATCATCTTTGTATCCAGTACACACATCTTGCAAGTATTATGAGACATTTTGAATCCGTAGTCTGTTGTAATTTTATCAGTAGCAGTGAAAAATAAGAAAAAAAGAAGTTTTTTCATAAAAAAAATTCAATTCACTTTCCTCGGAAAATAGTACGTGATAGGGCAATTTGGATTTTAAATTCACATTTAGGGCACACATATTAGTAATATCCACCTATTTTTATTTCGGAGCAAAACAAAAAGTAAAAATTTGTTGCTCAGTGTAATTATTTACATAATTATGCATCGAATCATGAACTTCGTCCGACAACACGTTTGGAACTGGAGATACCTATATGAATTGCTTTAAAAAATTAATGTATCCATAGCCGTTGTCGTAAGAGGCAAAACAAAGATTTTGTTTACACAGAAAATAGTTATTTACAATACTAGTGTTAGAAATGACATTTTATTTTGTAAGTATGGATGTTTGCGAAAAGAGGCCGCAGGCAGAGTGGAACAACTCTACGAACAAAATAAAATAATTTTCACATATATGTTATAGACTAGACAGCCATTCGTCCGTCGTAGTATACAGGTGAAATACGAACTTCTCCCTCAGTTTATGGAGGTAATTCCTGAGATTATTTGGAACAAAGAATGTAAATAAATTGATAAGATCACAATCATAATTACGGAGTTACAACACATTTTCGAAACGCTTCATAGTGAATGGAGCGCTTTATAATGATCAGTGATGAGGCACAGTTTACGTGGGACGAAATCAACAATACTTGCATGTCTGGGGAGACGATAATCCCTATACCACGCTAGAATCCAATTTTCAACACCGATTAAGTCTCAATGTGTGGTGTGGCACTCTGGATGACCAGCTGCTGGGGCTGTTCATTTTCCTTGGACACCTTCACTTTTTACAAGAATAGTTACCACAGCTTCTTAAAGATGTTCCTCTGGCAAGAAAAATCCAAAAGTACTTCCATGAATTCCAACATGATGGGGCGCTTGCTCACTTCTACCGCGCAGTAACAGCTCACTTGGATCAGCAATTTCCACAACGATGGATTGGTCGGGGGAGTCCTATCACCTGGCCTCCAAGATCCCCAGATTTAACACCCTTAGATTAATTCATCTGGGAGTGGATGAAAGACATCGTGTATCAGATTAAGGTACAAACACTCGAAGAGTTGCTTCAACGCAGTCTGGCTGCCGCAGCAACAATAAGAAACAAATGTATGAAGCTGCGAAATGCTACACATGCGGTTCACACCCGTTTTCGAAAATGTGATTTAAATCCATTCTAAATGAAAGAGACAATTGTCTATATTTTAATTTTTTATTTGCATGTTAGTTTTTTAAGTAGGCTATTTCACGACGCTTTATCAACATCTTCGGTTATTTAACGTCTGAATGAGATGAAGGTGATAATGCCGGTGAAATGAATCCGGGGTCCAGCACCGAAAGTTACCCAGCATTTGCTCATATTGGGTTGAGGGAAAACCCCGGAAAAAACCTCAACCAGGTAACTTGCCCGACCGGGAATCGAACCCGGGCCATCTGGTTTCGCGACCAGACGCGCTGACCGTTACTCCACAGGTGTGGACTGCATGTTAGTTACTGAAATCCTGAAATAAAAGTTTTTTTTCTGCCGTTTTCAAATTATCGTAACTCCGTAATTATGAATGTGATCCCACTAATTTATTTACATTTTTTGTTCCAAATAACCTAGGAATCACCTCCATAAACCGGGGAAAAACTTCATGAATCACCCTGTAGAGACAATTCCCTCCACTTCTGTAAGATTCCTCTTCATTGTAATAGTGAAACTTGATCACATTAAAACCAAGCGTAATACCTACGAATAAAATGAATAAAGTTGCCTTGAGATTCAGGGAAAAACGTTTTCGAAAATGTGATTTAAATCCATTCTAAATGAAAGAGACAATTGTCGATATTTTAATTTTTTATTTGCATGTTGTTAGAGAAATCCTGAAATGTTTTTTTGTGCCGTTTCAAATTACAGTAACTCCGTAATTATGAATGTGATTCCATTCATTTATTTATATTTTTTGTTCCAAATAACCTAGGAATCACCTCCATAAACCGGGGGAAAACTTTGTGAATCACCCTGTAGAGACAATTCCCCCCACTTCTGTAAGATTCCTCTTCATTGTAATAGTGAAACTTGATCACATTAAAACCAAGCGATGATATAGCTCAGTGATGCAGCATTCGAATACAGATGGCCTGGTTTCCGGCGCCAACCCTGGTGCCCCCATTTTTTGTATAATTGGGCCCATATTTCATTCTTAATTCTTTCATATAGTTACAAACGAAATAGCTGTTGAAGTAATTTACTTAATATATGTACGTTTCTTAACCTGAAAAAGTAATTTTTAAAGTAGGCCTAGACTTAGCATTCTTTGGACTGCTTTATTGATTGATTGATTTTGCTGATATGTGATATCTGATGAGTGTGTACAACGAAAAATTTCATTCATATATAATTTGAATCCTTCATGAAACTGATTTTTTTTTATATACAGGGTGGAAGTGAAATAATCCTGCAGATTGAAAGGGACGATATAGTACACTGAAATTAATAGAAAATGTACGTTTTTTTAACTAAATTCACGGTTAATTAGAAAATTAAGTTCGATATTTTAGCAGTTGGCATCATCGCCGCTAATACATTTCTCTTTCTTCTCATAATATAGATATAAGATGCCAATGAACTCAGGTCTGTCTCCTTAGGTCAGGCTTGGAGAACTGGGCGACAATTGTGGCGTTGCGTCACTCATCGGATACGTCACTCACCCCTTCCTTTCATCTCCGCGTCATTGACTTGGTAGAGGAGGGGATTTGTATTCAGTGTCTGTCATGTGATTGCGTACGGGCCACAGTATCTGTCATTCAACGCCGGTGGACTGTGGACGGGGAACCAACGCTTTCCCCATCTTTCCACCCTCTCTCGCCAGTTCTGTACCCCTGCCTTAGGTGGACTACCTCCCACCTTTCTGTCTGACTACAGCGTTGCAATCTTTTCTCATTGTTCAGTGGCATGAAACTAATGGTTTTTAAATTAAATTTACACGAAAACCGTCCACGCTACTGGAATACGCCAGAGGAATAAATGATTATTTATTCGATTTTCTACCGATATGGGGAAAAAAATCACGATCTTACTCGCAATAGTTACCGACTAAGAGGGTGTTAAGCATTTGGGAAAAAAAAAATTACTGAGAAAACTATGAACTTTCTACTAATATATTACACTTTTTGTTTAACATACAACATGAGTTATTCGTTCTGGAAATCTGCAGGATTATTTCACTTCCAGTCTCTATAGTTTCTATTTATATTTCATAGTCGCTATAGATTTCTCGAATACATTTTCGTTATAGCCTATGACTAACTTCTCCTATATTTCTCGATAATTCATGTCTTCCCCACATCAATATTTAGTCATTGATCATCCTACATAGTTTAGCAGTACATATTACTTCAACGAGTTCAAAATTAAGTCTGTTATTTCTAGTGTTCTCAAATGGAAGAGTCAGAGCGTGAAAAATTTACATTTACGTATTTCATTATGTAGATACATTTCATTTCATGTGGCTCTGTGCTAGCGCACTGGGTTTGTAAGCCAGGGAGACCTAATTCAAATATTGGTGAATTCACCCTGAATTTACATATAACTTCTATTGGGCAAGTCGTAGTCCAGCAACACATGACTTTCCTATGGGTACTCTGATTTTCCTGTAACATCCCGACAATTTTCCATCATCATTACCATCGTCCATAAGAAGTATAATATGCAGTAAGGTCCGAAAGTCTTGTAACCTCCTTAATGTATGTTGATGTGCATCCATTTTGAACATGTCATAGCAGATGTGTGACAATGGTTGATACTTTACGTTCCAGTCTGTTTAGTGATCCAGAACATCAGTATGGGCACCATCATTGTCGCGGCACAAAATGATATGGCGCCATGTCTTGTGTGAAATTTTCTGCAGCGAAGGCGGTGTGATTTCCCTGAATGCCTCCCTAACAACTTGCTTCAAATCTTCAATTATCTGGTATCCATGTTTCGAAACATGCTGCTTAAGGGGAGAGGATGTTATTTTTTTTAACTTTTTTCCTATTTGGTGTAAAATATTAATTTTTTGTATGTAGAGAGCTCATAGCTGTGGCAACTCAACCAAATAAAAATATTTTGAAAAAAAAATTATTTGGGGGTTCAAATTTGAAAAAAAATATACCCAATGTAGGATTGTCCTGAAACCGATATATCTAAACCGTTTTTAAATATAGATTCAAACAGTTTTTTGCAATGTATTTGAAAAAGCATGTTCTACAAACTGTCTGTAACAGAATTTTGATATTAGTCCCTAAGTTTGTAAAATAAACAATTAAAATTTAATAACAATTTTCTGATTTCCTTTCTTGCAAACAAACGGACGTATTTTTAAAATGAAATCAATTAACAAAATTCTGTTACAGAGAAAAGTTTCCTAATAGTCTAAAGAATGTGTGTTCTAAATTTCATGCATGTATCTTTAATAGTTAAGAAATTATATCCATTTTTGTCTGGCAATGTAGCAAAAAAAAATGAAGTTACTGTAAACCGATAACAGCGGGCGTGTGATTTAAAAATCCATAGCGCAGGAAGTTTAAAAATGATGTCTCAACATCCGATGAGGGCATAAATACCCACAAAATGTTATGCAATGCATTCCACACATATCAAAGTGTATTTTAAAGAAAAAAAAAATTGAAAATTTAATTTACCGGGAACGACAATAAAAGTGGGCGAGTGATTTGAAAATCCATAACTCAGGAAGTTTAAAAATGGCGACTCAACATCCGATAAGGGCACAAATACCCACAAAATGTTATACTATGCATTCCACACATATCACAGAGTATTTTAAAGATTTTTTTTTTAATTTACTCATTTTTCACCAAAAAATATCATCCTCTCTCCTTAATTATTCCCCAAAGGGAAATCACACCGTCTTTGTTGCGGAAAGTTTCACACAGGACATGGCAACGCATCATTTTGTGCCGCGACAATGTTGATGCCCAATCTGGATCACTAAACAAGCTGGAACGTTGAGTATCAACCATTGTCACACATCTGCTATGACATGTTCAAAATGGATGCACATCAACATACAAACAAAGGAGGGTGACAAGACTTTCAGACCTTACTGTAGACCTACCACCCTGAATACAGTCCTCATTTCACGAGAAGATCCGAGCAGGAATGCGAGTTTTTCCCCCACTCTTATAGCCTTCCCCTGACAAGGAACCGGCAGGCCATTGACTGAGCCTTGTTTGTCCCAACCGGCCAATGCCATCACTCCCATCCACCTGCTCCTTCAAGAACGCTGAGTTACTGGCTTACTCTCGCCTCTTACCCCGCAAGGACCATACTCCCCTCGCAGGGATCCTCTCATGAAATTTGGACAGTAGTTCTCTGAAGAATTAAGTAGTCTAGGCTTTTCTGCATTAGCGACTTTTATGAGCAGCATTCTTAAGAGTCGGGGTGAATAACGACATGTAAGGCTCATTCACAATGAAAATTAAACATAACGTAAGCGTTAACTTAAGAATGTAAACGTTACGGTAAAATCAAGAAGTCATACTATCATTCACGATGGGGACATAAACATAACAGCAAACATACTTGGTAACCATGGAAACATAACAACGACGCCATTTCCTCATATTCTGTCGTATACTTCAGCGCTCCACGAATGTGTTCTGTTTGCAAATCACGTAAGCATAAGCATGAAAGTTTGGAGTTTGCAAACTTTCATGTTAACGTCTTACGGTAATGTTAATGTCAGTATTTATGTGAATCATTGTGAATGATCCCACTTGGTAGCCTGGCCGCAAACTTCTGTGTTTATCTATATTATTTTAATGTACCGAAGTACATATGATATTTCCATGCAGATATTCTGCGTTATCATACGATGAAAGAGTAATGGAACGGAGAAAATTTGCGTGATTTAAGACGGCGCTTATTCCGTCTGATCCCGGCCAACTAGTAACTCATAACGAGAGCACCTCAGCACATGTGTGGACTTCAGTCCTACGTTCATAGACCTCTATGACGTAGTGCAGAGGGCGGCCACTATAGGGAACCCAAGAGTTGGAACTTAATCTGAGACGATTCTGTCCGGCGCCGGGGTTTGTATCGGGTGTGGCTTAGTGGATAAAGCATCAGCATGTAGAACTGAAAAGCCGGGTTCAAATCCCGGCGCCGGAGGGAATTTTTCTCCGTTCCATTACTCTTTCATCGTTGTGTGTTTATGTTACGGTTATGTTTCATTTTCATTGTGAATGGCCCTGTAAAGGTCCCTGTCATTGCAAAAAAAAGTACTTGTTGTTTTTCTCCTTTAATGAAAAGGATTCAAATTTTTAAATACTGGTTAGCGAATATGTCACCGAGACTGCTTTCTCTTATTTTTTCGTGCCTCTATCTCGACAACATTATTACAGAACAACACTTCCAAGTATAAAACTATGCAGATACAATAACGTACACGTCAATAATTATAACATTGCTTAAGATCAGAGCAACTCGTGGCCTCATTTCTTCGAAGGAATCACTTAAAATGTAATAGCACAAAAAGCATTGAAGCCTTCTAATGTTTTACACGTATATAGTAAATGACATCTTATTTACTTTTTCCAAATCACTGCTTAAGTGAATGGATATTACAAAATTAATAACTCTACATCTTATAATCACATTTTAACTGCGGTATTCCATAACTTATAAAATAAAATATAACATAAAGTATTTTATTTTATTAAAATCCGTAATGTTTATGAATTAAATATTTTTTTCAATAGCAGTAAACGCAGCTGATTTGTTCATAGCAATAACACGTTCATTACCATGTGTTACTCATAAACATAACTAATTACATTATATTCAGCGGGCTTCATTGCACACAATAAAATGCATATTTCACACTTTAATAATGTAGATTAGACCATTACTGCTGTCTAAAAGGAACATGTAAATTTGCAATTCACGTGTTCAGCTTTGTGCAACATTGATGTGTACAAACTTATATAGAAAAGAATACGTATGATTAATTTGCAATGTCCGTCCACTGTAATTACGTTTTCTTTTGTTTACTGTCCGTCCATTTTCTTCGTTCAGAGTTGCATTAGTTACTTGGGGAACGCGAATAGATATATTTAAAAACCTTCGTAAATATTAAATAGTTACTCAGCCAAGTAGCCTATAATGTTTGTACCTATCAAACATTAGTAATTACTAACTATACAGGGTGATTCAAGAGGAGTTATCGCCATTTACGGAGCATATTTCCGAAGACATTCTGATCAAAAAATGTCATATAAACATGGGTCCTATTCTCAATATTTTCAGAGTTACACTAATTGTAAGTTGTTTGTAAAATACATTTTTTATTAAGTTTTAAGGGTAAAAGAATATTACAAATAGAGAATGAACTATTCAGAAGTATCATTTCTTTAATTGGCTAGTGTTCTAAAGCTAAAGTGTGTTGTTAATTTCATAGTTGCTTTATAAAGATTTTTTTGTAAATTTTTAACTAAAAACTACATTATTCTTATGTATTTATCACAACAATATATTGTTACAAATCACATGACTTATAGTACAGCAAGTTGATTCTTTACAGTTCAATTTTGCATCCTAATGTACAGTCTGCAAGGGTTTACAAGAGTGGCATGGCACGATTTGTAGCAAATTGTTGTAATAAGTGCGTAAGGAAAATGTAATTTTATAGTTAAACATCGAAATAAATTTCTATACGAAGCAGCTATGGAATTCACAACACATTTTTAGCTTCGGAATATTAGCCAATTAAAGAAATTATACTTCTGAATAGTACATTCTCTGTCTGTAATATTCTTTAACCCTTAAAACTAAATAAAAAAAGGTATTTTACAAACAACTTAAAATTAGTGTAACTCTGAAAATATTGAGAATGGGCCCATATTTATATAACATTTTTTTTTTGCTCAAAATGTCTTCGAAAATATGCTGCGTAAATGGTGGTTACTCCTCGTGAATCACCCTGTATATTAAAAATTACAAATTGCTAACTGTTACTCTCTGTAAATGTTCGATTATATAGAGTTATTCAAAAGTCACGAAGAAACTTTTAAGTCCTCTAACTCTGTTAAGAAGTAAGTTTATAAAAAAAATAGCAGTTATACAGTTCTGTTTGTAAGGCAATGGGATTTATTTTCACAGAAACTCCGTTTCAATTTCTTCATTATTGTTACTATGGTAAATGAAATAAATGAAGAGCAATTCAAGCTATTGTTGAGTTAAATCTGTGCAAGAGGACTAGCTGTCTTGGATCTGTCTCTCTCTGCAAATTTATACCAGAAAATAATGATTTGCCTCCACGAATACGAACTGGCCTTACTTAGTCTTCCTATGAATGTAATAGAGGTTGTTCCAGCGTATTGAGAAGGTTCAGAACTCTAAAGGGATTGAGATATTGACCCTGCAATTTGTTGTCATTGTGATAGCTTATGAAAAATTTGGAGTTACCAGTTCCGTGACAGACAGAAAACGTTCTGATAGACCAAAGCCCGTAGAAAACGTTGTGATGGTTTTACAAGAAGCATAGAAAATTAGGCAAAATTCAGAATACGTAACATGTGTGAATAAAATTGCGATGTGGCAGTACATGAGCTACCTACTCAGCAGTGTGGCTTATTCTCAGAAATTAGTTTCACTCTAATAAACACCATTTTTATGAACAAAACTATATTATTATTTTTTCTATAAACTTACTTTTTAAATAACACTATATATTTACATTATTGTTTTATACTCGTACAGAGGGTAGATAAACTGTTTACAACGTGCAAACTTACTACTATGGTAACTCAAGCAATGATCATTTCTCGTATGATATTACGTACGTCAACTTATAGGGAAGGTATATTCTGTAGAATTATATACATATTAAATAGAATTAACTTACATCTCATTGAGGTTGTATACGCAATTCATCTCTTGTTTTCATTAAGGAATATTTGTTCAAACAGAGACTGGGTGGTAAAAGTGTATGGCTGTTGTGTATGAATGAAGAAATTTTGCTATTGCTCTTCAAATTTTTTGAACCTATCAATTCAAAATTTTTACAGCTTACACAAAAAAATTAGCAGGTATATCTTGGTTTTTAGATTATATTTCTACCTCATATACTTAATTTTATAAAAATGTTTAAACCTGAAAAATTATTCATTAAATTTAAGTTAAAATATGGATATTTTAGGAACATTTTTCTCGAAAACTACTTAGACTAGGAGGCTGAAATTGTGAACATTACTGTTTCATGTGATAATGAAGACGAATGACTACTTTCACATAGTTACCAAAATTATTATGAATTTCACAGAGAGAAAAGTATGGAAAAATATGAAACTTTTAAAATATTTTCTTTTAGGATGCAAGTAATTTTTTTTCTATTCAACAAATGTTCATAATGTGACGAAAATTCCGGAAAATATAGTCAATTGCATTGGAAATATTCTTGAATTCTTTGGTACCTGTAGTGCGAATGATTTTTGAGAAACATGTTCCTAAAAAAGTAATGTTTTAACTTAAATTTAATTAATATTTTTCAGGTTTAAACATTTTTATAAAATCAAATATATGAGGTAGAAAGATAATATAAAAACCAAAATACATGTGCTAATATTGTGTGTATACTGTAAAAATTGTACATTGATAGATTCATAAGTTGATGAGTAACAGTAAAATTTTGTTGCTCATACACAACAGCCATATGTTCAGACTACTCAGTCCCTTAAATAGTCCTAAGACTATGGCGTAAGATCATCACTATTCGTAGTCATATTCATTTTGAAGACACGTTTATTTGTATCTCGACTTTCTCTGCATTTTCTTACCCTTTTTTGTGCAAAATATATTATATACAGAGCGATTTAAAAAAGCGCGGATAATTTTTTAGGAATGACATAAAAGATATATGAGCCTTTTGAGACAGAGAAGTCATATCCACTGTTGACCTGTTTTGATGCTGTAGAGCGATAACTTTTTATCCATGTGCCAATGTTACGTTACGTAAACATTCGAGAAATAGGGAAGAACTCTTGCCTCTCTTAACCGATTGTATTCAGTGCATTTCTTTCCACTAATCTCTAAGAATATTAGGGTCCATGGTGAGTGTACGAAAACTGGGATAATTCCTTATAGGTGTGTTGTTTTGTGTACTACATACAGCAATGGTCGGCATTGTTTGACTCGCGAGTCAGTCCCTTAATACACAAGCAGGGCGGAGAGGTAATGCATGATCTCCCTCCCCTTAGCCATCACTTGCTCATTCAAAGTTAAGCAGTCTAGATATCTTCCCCTTTGTTGTGTATTGCAGGTTGCATTTTATATTACGTAATCTCTGCCAACCACAGACGTACAGACTAGTGAAATATGCATCTCTCTGCGTGTTAAGACTATAGACTTTCAATTTGCTTATGGTGCAGTGTGAGGAAATGTCAGAGAGCCATTTATGTTGTTAATGTTTACATTATATTCACCAAATAAGCCACATACCACTTTTCCTGCTCTACATTATAGGCTGAGAGATTCGGGAACATTTCATAAAAACGCACTTCGTCGAGGGCGCAAAAGAGTAGTGCAAACTGCAGTACCTACCTATGTATTTAATGAAAATATTCTTGAACGCTTAGATGTCTGTACTCATTAGCACTTGAGTCCTATCCAATACCATGAATTTGAGCTACAGTTCTGTTTCCAGAGTTCTGCATGCACAACAATCACCTGAATATCACACACAAAATATCCAAACGATCAGATCAGATGATTTGTCCATTGGTTTCTCCAAACCATCTTGGCAACCACGTTTTCGCACTGTCTTATCATAGACGAATAAAGAATGCTTTATACGAAATGGCTTATTTAGCTTTCAAAAATATGATTACATATTTTGGTCACAAGATAACCCAAATATTATTTTATTCGATATCAACAGTTGTTTCAAATTAAATTCTAGGAATTATTAGTGTCTAGTTAATGACACTTTACTTGTCACCTCCACGATTCAATTCATACGTTTACACGTAGATTTTTAAGGAAACTTTAACAACATTCCTGTAGGACTTTCCCTCCAGACATGTGTCTCCAGCCCGACGGGGCTTCACCGCATTATGAATACCACACCAGAAATTATCTAAGCATAAATTATTCTTGTTGCGGGATTGGTAGACGTGGTCTCAGCCGGCACGATCGCCCGATTTAATACCTCCGGATTAATTTCTGTACATACATTTTAAAAGAATGTGTACTAGTCTGCCATGAAAACAACAACCTGCTAGAAATGATAGTTAAAACTGCTTTTGATGTTATTATTTGAAGCTTGACAGGTATTTTTTTTAAGAACTCGATAATCACTGCAATGAAATTACCACCTCTACGCTGAAATTCGCAGGTTGCATTTTTATTAACTCTTGTATTGTTCTGCCTTTTCACAGAATCCCAACATAAGGAAATAAATTGAAGTTTAGTGAATGGTAATGAGTGATACATTTTCAGTCCATTAATTCCTCTACAGTATCATAACCAGGCATTGGTGGATGTCGGTTCCATGTCTGAAAATACTCATCTAAGTTCCCGAAGTCTTTGTAGGGATCTTTTTTTTTTCATATTGGCTCTGTATGGCAATATAGACTTGTAATATTTGGCGCTGTTGTATTTATCAATATTGTGTGACCCCATTTTGTTACCTCTGTGTTCTGTGTGCAACTGCATTCCTAGTTCTGTGTAATTCTGTGTCTAACTGTTGTGTTTCACACCTTTATGTCCGCTTGTTATTTAAAGATGTTACTTTTCGTAACTTGCTTTATAGTTCTAATGATTGTCATACATCGAAATGAAGAGCTTGGTGAAATGTAACAGATGATTGTGATTTCAGGATTGATGAGACAACTTAGGGGGGGGGGACAAACCCCATTTTTACGTAGTCTACTTCAGAAGTTATAATGCATGACGAAATAATAGAGTCACATTTATTAGCAATTATCTGTTTGTAGTTACACCATAAATTACAGTTCAGCATTTAAATTTTCTCGTATATTTTACATTGAAATCATTTATTTGAATCATACTTCTTTTAACCCTTAAATTCGCAAAGTATCCTATAGAATACAAGAGGTTAATAGGCTATATGCTTTAATTTTAATAGAACAATAGAAAAAAATTGGTAGGAAAATTAAAATTTCACAATAATATAATATCGTACAACATATAAAATATGGACATTGCAATAGTTGTTTTCTTTACAGTCCGACACGGTTTAATAAACTAGTGTGAGAAATGAAGTTTTGCTAATTTAAGGGTTAACTTTAAAACTAATAATGTTCCGTAATTTATTTTAACATAGAAATACTATTCATTTGTAAGTACTAAATATCACCATACTCAACTACTTCACGTTCCAGAGGGCGGGTATGAGATAGTTTCGTAACAGTAACGTTATAACTAACAATGTTTCGTAATTTATTTTAACATAGAAATACTATTCACTTGTAAGTACTAAATATCGCCATACTCAACTACTTCACGTTCCAGAGGGCGGGTATGAGATAGTTTCGTAACAGTAATATGATACATTTGGAGCTGAATGTGGAAAGAATGTCTCTCTCTTCCTTTCTTACCACTCTAGGCTTCCACCTCTCACTCTCCACACCTTTCCCTCCTTCCCTCCCTCCTTCCCGCTCTCTCTCTCTCTACTTCGTTTTCCCTCTTTATTCCCACTCTCTTACATTCTCTTTTCTTCCTTCCATTCACTCCCTCCTTCTCTTTCTTTTACATTTTCTTATTTCCTCTCTCTGTCTGTCACTCCCTCTGCATTCGTCTTCCTCTCTACCTCTCCCTCTCTCTCCAGCTTCCACTTCGACAAAACTATCCTCTCCTTACTCATACCTTCTCTTTTCCTTCTTTACTCTCTTTCTTTCCCTTTCACCCATCTCTCCTCTTCCTCTTTTCCCCTCTACCACTCTTTCCCTTTTCCACTCACCTTCCTTCATGCTCACACTTCCTCTCTCCTCCCTTTCCCTATCTCCTTTCCACTTTTCCTCTTTTTTCCTCTCTCCATAACTTCTCCTCCTCCCTCTCCCTACCTGTATTCCTCTCTCTCTCTCTCTTTCTCTCTCTCTCTCTCTGTTTAAGGCATTGTAAGATTTTATAACCACAAAATATCAGTGCATATACACAACCCTACTTCCATATTCAGATCCTGAGTATAGATTAAAAGGATCTAGCGGAGCTTTGACCAAACACAACTTTTGATTTTTTTAATTCTGTTAAATATACTGTATGGAATGTTCCATTTATCTTGACCACCCAAATTAACTTTGTACGAAGCACCAAATGAAAAATTGTTTCATATAGAAGGTGTACAACTTAAAGAGGGTAATAATATTGATGGGAAGGCAACCTTGTAGCGTTATTTTTTAATGAGATATGAGTACTAACATTGTATATTGATGTATTTGGTACTAAATATTTCAGTTAAGCTCGTCAAGACCTGTTTTAAAATATATCACAGTGGACCATTCTAATAAACAGAACGTTAATAATCGGAAGGTTATTTTATGCCTTGACAGCAAGGTTTCTGTGCATAGTACGTACAGAGGAAGTGGTTTGGCTCTAAGTTGGTGTAAAGTGTAAACAATACGTAGTACAATGCAGATACCGAGGATCGCGTAACCCAGTGATGTCAAAGCAAGCGCATTTTTCTGACATTGACGTCGTGCGCGGGCAGCAAGCGCAAAGTATGGAAGGAGGAAGGGTTGTATATATGAATAAGCAGCCTGTTGGATTAAGAAAACAGTGGTGCACAAACTTCAAACGGAACGTGAAATTTTATGTCGTTATTTTTATATGGCTGCTTTCTGTTTGATATTATCTATATTGTCTGTAAAACAAAAGTACTAACACTGATTTATTAATATTGCACATGTGTTTTAAATGTTAATAACATAATAGAGAGTTAAGAAGGAATATTCACTTAAATTCCATAGTAGTATAATTATACTGCATTAAGTGAATGAAACACATCATTCATAAAGAAAGTGATATTCCAAAGAAAGAGATTGAGTATGACATGACAAGTTGGAATTGATATTGATGGTATCTTTAGCCTTACAAAAGTAATCAATAAACTAATCAAAACAATATTACAGTACAAAGCAAAGTTACCTAGGTACTGTATCTGCTTTAAGTGTAACTAATATTACATAACAAAACTCTTATCGCATTATGCTTTTAAGGTGATATTTGTGAGCAACTTCCTATCATCAGAATATTAAATTATTTTCTCGAAATGTGCTGAAGCTATAGAGCTGACATTTTTACAACACATGGGCACGCATCTTCTGCTTATGATGTAACAGTAGTTGCTTTGTTAATTCATTTCCTTACAAACAATTTCCATGCAAATATTTTCAAAATTTTCAATACATTTTCTTCAGTAATACGTATATACGGTAGCCTATATTAGATTTACGAAAACATTCTGTAAGGCTACTAAATAAATAGGCCTATACCTGAAAATTTCACTTCTCTATACGAAAAGTTGAGAAAATATTTCTTTTGAATAAAAAAATGAAACTTGTAAAAAATGAGCATTAAAATTAAAACTTACATTCTTATAATGCACTTATACTTCTCAGGAAAATCTAAAAATTAACATGGATATAGTTTTAATAAGTTCTCTTCCATCTATCTATTGAATCAGTGCTGGTCATCCCTTAATATAGCTCGACCAAGCGGCATATACTACCTTTTTCGTCTGTCTCTTTCCTTTCCGCTGTAAAGCGCTCAGGCTCTCCTGAGCTCTAAAGCGCGAGCTTGCTCCTATGGGCATTAATTGACATGCTTGGCGTAACCCATTCCACGTACAGTAGAGGAGGCAAGACCTGCCCTGTGACCTTGTCATGTGCCGTGGCTGTATCACCAATGGGTACTGAGGGGGAAGACAGGTTTTAGTTTGAGATGAACTTCAGTGTCGGTAGATACGTATAAAATAAATAGTTACCTTATTATTCCAAAACCTCATAACTCGGTCGAAAGTAGATTTTAACTTTTTGCGCGTTTTTTGAATATAGCCTATCGGCAGAGAAAGAAGTTAAGTGGTTTCATAATAGCCCAATATTAGTGCTAGTACGTGCTGTAAATGAAACTTCACTGCTTTGTCAGTACATGAATCTGTGGATATACATCCAAAAACGCGCAAAAGGTAAACATCAACATCCGAGCGAGTTACGAAGTTTTGGAATTAAGGTAACGAAATATATTATCAACCATCATGAAACAAACTCTCTTTCTGATAGCTCATTCTTTCCCCTCTCACATAGCCGACATGCCAGGTTTCGCCTCCTCACCTGTAGCTTTTGTTTACAGTTAACAAATGAAGAGCCACCGGTGTAGCTTAAGCGGCTAAGGCGCTTGCCTGCCGATCCGGAGTTGCGCTCGGGCGCGGGTTCGATTCCCGCTTGGGCTGATTACCTGGTTGGGTTTTTTCCGAGGTTTTCCCTAAATAAGGCAAATGCCAGGTAATCTATGGCGAATACTCGGTCTCATCTCGCCAAATATCATCTCGCTATCATCAATTCCATCGACGCTAAATAACCTCGTAGTTGATACAGCGTCGTTAAATAATTAAAGTAAAAAAAAAAACAAATGAAGCGTCGCCCTCGGTAGCGTAGTTGGTATAGCACTGGCCTTCTATGCCGAGGTCGATGGCATTTAAGTGTGTTTAAATGCGACAGGCTCATGTCAATAGATTTACTGACGTGTAAAAGAACTCCTGCGAGACAAAATTCCGGCACACTAGCGACGCTGATAGAACCTCCGCAGTTGCGAGCGTCGTTAAACAAACCATAATTTAAAAAATTTTAAACAAATGAAACCAAATGTAGTACAGGTGACCAGTGTTCAGCGGAATAAAACCAGGGTTACGCGACCCTGAGTATCTGCAATGTGCTAGGTACTTATAGTATACACCAACTTACATTTCCTTTGTACTTAGGTCTACTATGCTCCAGAACCATGCTGCCAAGGCATCAAATAACGTTCCGTTTATTGACGTTCTGTTTATTAGAATGATCCATTATAATACACCATGTCCCGCTTATAGGAATCGAGAAATAAATGCTCACCATTTAAAACCCGATGAAGATATCGTTGTGATTTACATCTGACAAGATGCAAAAACTGTCCAAGTTTATGTACCAATGGTTTAAAAACAGTTGCATGTTCATGCGCATGCGCACTAACGTTTATCATGGAAACGAGCCTGGCGCCATTCAGTAGAACATTCCGTCATTGGACCATTCTTCTTCATCGAGGCGACAGTCACAGGGAATGTGTATCTGGATATGTGCAGAACTTTTGTTGTTGATCAACTCCCGCAGGATCTGTTTTTCAGCAACCTGGGGCTCCACCCCATTACAATGGAGCAGTGCGTGGCTTCTTGAATGCAAACTTTCACAATAGGTTGATCGGAAGAGGAGAACCCTTGCCTGGCCACCTAGGTTTTCCGACTTGACGTCCATTGATCTTTTTCTGGGGCTTTATGACGAATATTGTGTACCAACGTGGTACAGTTGACACTTTGGAAGAACTGAGACAACACATTATAAATGCAGCTGCGCTAATCACCCCACAAATGTTATGGAACACTTGGCAGAAGGTTGAGTACCTTTTGGATGTCTTCAGGGTAGCTCGAGGCGCACACATCGAGTTGCACTGACCATTCTCCGAAACTGGGAGAGTTTTTACATCAAGTTGTACAAAAAGTTATGTTATAAAACCATTATTTATACTTTAAATTAGCATTTATTTCTCGATACCTCTAAGCGAGACACGGTGTACATTTTTGAACAGGTCTTGAAAACTTAACTGAAGTGCTGAATAATAAATACATAGTGCCGTTTAAAAAACAGCGGTATTATTCAAATCTGATTAATAAGTAACGTCACAAAGTTGCCTCTCCACCAGTATTATCCCTCCTTTTAGTTGCACACCTTCTTTATGATACAATTTTTCATTTAGTAGTTGCGTACAAAGTTATTTTGAATGGTCAAGATAAATGGGAGATACTGTATAGTCGATTTACTAATAATAGTAATTCCATACGCGACAATCCATAGAGAGTCAAAATCTACCAGCCGACTTCACATAGCAGAGCTTAGCAATCATCCAATCTGTATAAGAGTAATGTGTGATTAGCATAATGATTCCCTCAGCTGTTATAGCTGGCTCGCGGAACCAGATTTTTCTTTACTTACTGTAGCATTCCAAATTCATCACGATATGGGTGGGCATAGGTTCAATACACTGGCCGAAATGTCTAGAAGATTTCAACTTCCACGAAGATTGAAACTACAGCTCATTCCATAATGCGAGCCCAGGCATGTCGCCTAAGTTCACGAAGCTGCGGTGTGGACAGTTAATGAATTACATGATATATTTCTTCACTTTATTCTGTAGTCAAACTTTGTATCTACTATAATTATACCAAAAAGTTTATTAAAATGCGATGTCCCTAATTAAAACGTGTAGATCTAAATGAATGACATTTCATAAGTTTAAAAATATGTTAGGAAATAAATTATATCCAGTAAAATTACTACATAATAAATAGGAATATGTCTTAATCTAATAATGCTATAATAACTGAATTTTTATTTTCTATTAAGGGGTTAGGTACAGTTTACAGCAGTAAAATTTTGGAAATATTCAACATTTGTTTCCTCCATTGTATCTTGTACAATAATGAAAATTAAAATGTGTAAAACACTGTCCTTCTGCTATATGAAAAAAATAATATTTATTCCTCAGAACCTATATACAAAATGATCAGAAACTGTTACAACTAAGTAATAAATAAATAAACAAGTTTAAGTATGTATAAAATAGACGGTCGAAATGGATCAATTGTTAACTGAAAATTATGGTAATTATAAAGATAAATAGAAATATTTTAAAATAATTCATTATATTCATTGTAAAATAATTATTACAATAACATTCTAAAAATGCAAATGTTTCTAGCTGGATGTAGCTGAATCAGTAGTCATACGAAATTTGGAAGGGCACCAGATAAAAATGACTTGAAGTAATGATCAACCCAGGTAATACACTCGGGGACAAAAAAAAACCGGACACTTTAATATTTGCTGGTATTTTGCAAAACATTATCTTCTCATACAATATTATGGTAGCCATCTGTTGTTATGGAGACGTGTATACATTGTTGATTGTTTTTTTGTTTTATAAACAAGCCATTACCATGGATAAATATATAATAGGATGCGAAACTTAATGAGTTTCCCGTAACACATACTAGAGGCGCTGTTGTAGAAACTGATCTTGCTGCCATCTATTTCTGGGAGGGGCGTTATTACATCTAGCAGCGCACCAAGTAGCGAAAAGAGTAATTACTCCATGCATTTAGCAGCGCACCTGGTGACGAAAATGTTAAACTGTGCAGAAAGTATTCCCTCCCACCCTCGTTGATATTCAAAACTAACCCAATTTAAAATAAAACATTTACGGTTTTATTCCTCACAGCATTATTCTACTGAAAATTCTTACCGAAGCCGACAGGAAGGTAAAAGAGACGATGTGTTTTACACTACCCGATTAAAATATAACCAGACAGAGACAAAAAATAAAGCAAAAGGTTAGATAATTGGGATTGTATTCTTTGGGTATGGAAAAGTCTGTAAGAACTACTTAGTTCAATTTATTATATTACTATTACTTTATAATACATTCAACAACACTATTTTTACAAAGTCCATAAACATCACTGTTTAACATACACTGCTTATACACACACGTATCACTTTATGTTCACTTATTAGCAAGTTTCAGTCCGCCATCTTCATCTTCGACTCTCCCGTACAGCAATATCTCTAACGGATAAATAGAGAACTCTCGGTAATGTACCCAACACGTAGTTCTAATATTTACCACCTACGACGTTGGGCGCTGATCACCTTATTTCAAACCCCCAAATCCAGATGGTGCTGACCGCAGTTTCGCATCCTATTATATATTTATCCATGCCATTACAATCAAATATTCCAATTTTGCCTTCGGAGTCTCAGCTATAACAATTTTGTCTCAACCGTTTTGTGCTTCATTATCGTTATCATTCGTTATTCCTTTATTTTTACATTTTCTGAGTTTAAGTGGGGTTGTAACATTTGTCTTAAAACAAGATGCGACCTGAAGATGTGGCTCGAGCTGTAGCCCTTTACGATGATGGACGCAGTGTACGTTACATCGCAAATGTTATTAATATGGCTAGAAGCACAACCCATGATGCCATAAAACGGTATAGAGAGACCCTAGAATATACCAGAAGACCAGGTTCGGGTCGTCCAAGAGCTACAAATCCAAATGAAGACAGGTATATGGTGCTGAGAGTTCTTAGGGAGCGCAACCTGCCAGCTACTAGTGTAGCCCAGCAATTTGTTAACATGCATGGACGCCCAATTTCGGCCAAAACAGTTAGAAGGAGGTTGAAAGCAAGTGGACTGATATCAAGTAGTAACTAGTCCCAGACTTCTCAGGATGCATCGAGTTGAACGACTGCGTTTTGCAAATGATCACAGGGATTGGAGAAATGGACAGTGGAGCTGTGTTCTGTTCACCGATGAGTCCCGTTTCAATCTGTGCTCACCTGATGGACGTGAAAGAGTTTGGAGAAGGAGGGGAGAACGATTTTCACAGTGTTGCATTTCCGAAAATGTGCCGTATGGAGGTGGTGGAGTGATGGTTTGGGCAGGAGTGTACGGATGCTCGTACAGAGTTGGTTTTTGTTGAAAATGGAAGACTAACAGCTGATAGGTATATAAATGAATGTTTGGCTGATCATGTTGTCCCATTGGCCAATTTGTAGGCGATAATTTTGTTTTAATGCATGATAATGCACGGCCGCATATTGCCCATGCGGTCGGAGATTATCTCCAAGAAGTGGGAATCCATGTTCTTCCATGGCCAGCAAGGAGTCCAGACATGAACCCAATTGAACATGTGTGGGACATGCTGGGACAGCGTGTTAAGAATAGACGACCGAGACCAGAATCGTTACAAGAGTTGAGGCGAGCACTTGGCGAAGAATGGGAACTTATTCCTCAAGAAGACATTGCTAACCAAATTGAAAGCATGCCAAGACGTACGGATGCAGTTATTCAAGCCAGAGGGGGTAATACCCGTTCCTAAAAAGAGTTTTTAATGTTTAAGGCACCATAAAATGAAAAAACAGTTAGACAAACGATGCCATAGTTATACGCCTTTTGTAATTTTTTGTAAATTTTCTCATCAGAGATTTTTTTTTCAAATGTTGTCGTATAAGGTGCTAAATGAAACATTATTTTGTTTAAATGGGTTTTGTTTCATTTTGAAATAATTGGCAACAAAATACAAGCAAATATAGAAGTGTCCGGTTTTTTTGTCCCTGAGTGTATTTTATGGTTGCAAACATTCAACAGCAATACTAGTGATTTAAAATATAACAAGTCTATAACAGAAACGAGGAATGTAGCCTACAATATTTGATTAAATTCAAAATGAATATTAAAAAAATACATAAATACTGTGTGAACAGTTACATCTACTAAACATGATGGAAAATTTTGGCATGAAGGTCTAAACCAAAAAACAAAATAAAGGAGGAACAAGAGTTACATTTATGCTGTGAAGTGAAAATAAGTGAAAAGAACAGAGAGAAGAAGAAATAGTAGTAGTAGAAGAAGAAGAAGAAGAAGAAGAAGAAGATCTCAAATGAAGCATAAAGCATAGTTCACGAATTAACGTGTTACAGTGCATTGACACTTTTAAGTAATCGAGAAAAGAAAATTTTAATGTTGAGATTGTGAACAAATGAAGATGACGGATAAAGGAAAGGGAAATTTAATGTTTAACCATTTTCATTAACGTTTTTACAAGAAAGCTTTCAACAGAGGGACAAGTATTCATGAAAAGATTTGTCTTTATTATCATTATTATTATTATTATTATTATTATTATTATTATCATCATCATCATCATCATCATCATTAGTGTTATCGTTATATTATAGTTATTATTGTTATTATAGTTATTCTTATTGTTATTATTATTATTATTATTATTATTATTAACCATGTGTTCCATTGTTGAAGCTTGTGTGTTTAAAAATCGTTAAAATTGTGATGCAATTTTTCTACGTTTATTCAATCTATACTATAGTCACTAGTGAAGGGCAGAATCTAATAATCTATTCTTGAATGATATTTATTATTAAGAATCGAATAAAAGTTCTCGAATACTGTCTTTTATCATTTTAATAACGATTTGATTACTCACCTGCAGGTTCTTGCTTCTCAGTTCTCTTACCCAGCATGACAGCGATAACGATAGCAGTGACAGCAGTGTATTGTGCAAGCACAGAAGTTTATATTTTTTTATGCTCGACCATGCCGAAATGTAGTAATTATACACCTGGTAGCAGCCCTTTAATGGACCTCATTAAAGTACACCTATTCATTAAAGTTAATGTGTTCCACCAATCAGAAAATACCATTGTAGCAATATGAAAGCGCAAGTATCGATTATTCTCGGATATGCCACAGAGGCTGGAAATCCAATACTGTCGCAGAAGGTTATGTTGAAGAATCGATCCAAAATAAAATTGAAATCTCAAATACAATATTAAACTCAGTCGAAAAAAACAACACACAAATTAACATCAATTCACCGTCAACTTCCAGCCTTTCACAAAGCACATTCCCGCAAATTCATTTCACCAATTGCACAATAAATCACCAATATTTGAAATAAAGTCAGTCCAGTTACTATAATAATTAGCGTTAATTTGTAAATAATATTCAAATAAATTCAATTTGTCATATCGTTTTTCAATGTCTAATTCAATTTCAAGGTTAATGTTTATTTTACTCTCTTGATTATATCAAGGTCAATGTCGACATTTGATTCTCGGAAAAAATCAATACTTTCGCGTCTGCGCACATCTCACAATTTACGAGGTAGTGCACAAGGTCACTTCCGCTCCTCAGTCAGATAAGAATAACATAAATACTTATGAATAATTTCAAGTTAGAAATATGGTCGAGCATAAAAAGTCGTATGAAACTTGGCTATAATGGTAATTAAGACGCTCGTATGAAAATTATGAAACTCGCTTGTGCTCGTTTCATAAACATACTCGTGTCTTAATTACTACCATTATTGGCTCGTTGCATAATGTACTATTATTATTCTAATCGCTTGCTGTAGCTATCTGCAACATCCGACAAAGAGCAAGTCTTTCTTGCACGCAATAGCCTCATGATTGTAGGCGAGGTTAGCCGAATGTATATAATTGATGAATTGATGAGCAAGTGGTGTTCTCGAGATCTTCCTTATCTATACTATTTACTTCTATTCTCATTCTCCACTTCTCGTAACGTCTACCATCAGAACAAATTATTCGAATACTGTACTTGTTCACGATTCGAGATATATCTCAAGACCTTACAATAATCGAATAATTCATTTTTTTTTTATTTGAATATTCCCATCACTAACATTCACCCAAGCCCTCTCACTGTCAAAGACAATCGGGATAAATCGCAATATAGCGAACGCCAGTAGGGGAAGTTAACCCCACCCACATGAAATATGCATTCGACACAACGCTCGCCTATCACGTAGAGCAGTGATGTCAAAGCAAGCGCATTTTTCTGACCTTGACGTCGTGCGCGGGCAGCAAGCGCTAAGTATGGAAAGAGGAAGGGTTGTGTATATGAATAAGCAACCTGTTGGATTAAGAAAACAAACTCCAAACGGAACGTGAAATTTTATGTCGTTTTTATATGGCTTCTTTCTGTTTAATATTATCTATATTCTCTGTAAAACAAAAGTACTAACACTGATTTCTTAATATTGCACTTGTGTTTTAAATCTTAATAACATAATAGAGAGTTAAGAAGGAATATTCACTGAAATTCCATAGTAGTATAATATTATACTGTATTAAGTGGATGAAACACATCATTTATAAAGAAAGTGATATTCCAAAGAAAGAGATTGTGTATGACATGATAAGTTGGAATTTATATTGATGGTATCTTTAGCCTTACAAAAGTAATCAATAAACTAATCAAAACAATATTACAGTACAAAGCAAAGTTACCTAGGTACTGTAGCCTATCTGTGTAACTAATATAACATAATAAAACTCTTATCGCATTATGCTTTTAAGGTAATATTGTGAGCAACTTCCTATCATCAGAATATTAAATAATTTTCTCGAAATCTGCTGAAGCTATAGAGCTGACATTTTTACAACACATGGGCATGTATCTTTTGCTTATGATGTAACAGTAGTTGCTTTATTAATTCATTTCCTTACAAACAACTTCCATGCGAATATTTTCAAAATTTTCAATACACTATCTTCAGTAATACGTATATACGGTATATTAGATTTACGAAAACATTCTGTAAGGCTACTAAATAAACAGGCCTATACCTGAAATTTTCACTTTTCTATACGAAAATTTGAGAAAATATTTCTTTTGAATAAAAAAATCAAACTTGTGAAAAATGAGCATTTTAAATTAAAACTACATTCTTATAATGCACTTATACTTCTCAGACAAATCTAAAAATTAACATGGATACAGTTTTAATAAGTTCTCTTCCCTTTATCTATTGAATCAGTGCTGGCCATCCCTGAATATAGCTCGACCAAGCGGCATATGCCACCTCTTTCTTCTGTCTCTTTCCTTTCTGCTGTAAAGCACTCGGGTTCTCCTGGGCTTTAAAGCGCGCGCTTGCTCCTGTGGGCATCAATTGACATGTCTGACGTAGAGTGTCTGATGAGCTAGTAGGGGAAAAGTGGAAAGAGTCGTGGGCGGAGCTTCTACGTTGGCTATATTGCGATTTGCCCGACAATCGCAATTAGAGTACTTCTGCGTGTCTTTGGGGGTGGAGAATGTGAATAGAAGAAATGCGCGAAGTGCAAGGTGAAAGAGTGGTTAGTAGTAGGACAGATTGAAACTGATTTAACGAAACTTCTACGTAAATATTCTGAAAAATTTGATTTTGTTTTATTCTTATGTTAAAAAATCGCAGTTCTTTCCTGAATAGAATGGAGAATGGTATATGGTTTGGTAGAAAATACCTTTGTTCACTCTTTAATGCAAGTTAAAGTGACTCTGTGCTACGCCCCCATCTTAAGGGAGGCCTATAGAAAAATATGGCATTTTAGACAAAATATTGATTTTTTTTTTCTGTAAATGGTTCCTAATACCCTATTTTACATTTTAGAATATAATCTAAATTTAACAGAAGAAATACTGAAATCAGAAGTAAACACTGAAATACTGAAACAGTTGTCTTTAGAGACAATTAATATTAGGTGCCCTCCACAAAACTGGCTTCATTTATACACCGATGGATCCTTGATCTCCAGAGAACAAGGTGCCGGTGCAGGTGTTACGTGCTGTCTCTTCTCACTTTATAGATCTCTTGGATATGGAACAACAAGCTTTGATGGTGAAATCATTGCAATAAGTGAAAGTCTCAGGAATCTTCTATGCCACATCAATAAATTTATGAATGCAGTTATATTGTCAGACTCCAAAGCAGCTATTCTATCAATAGTCTCTAAACACATACCTTCATCTCAAACAGCAGAAATAACTAAAATGCTCTCTCTATTAATATCACTCAATAAAAGAATTGTATTCCAATGGATACCATCCCATTGTGGAATCCTGGGAAACGAGAATGCAGATGCTTTAGCAAAGAAGGGCAGCACTGCTACTTACAGACCTGTTACTAAATCTACGTATTACTCTGTGAAGAGATTTATTAAATCTACATACTTAGACTTCAACAAACAAAATTTGATAACTCAATCCCAAGGAAAAAAATGGAACTCTCTGCATCAAAATCCACAGTTAATTCCCGATTTACCACGAAAATTGTCTGTAGATGCATTTAGATTGGCAACAGGCCATGATTGTTTGGCCAAACATCTGCATAGAATTGGAATATATCAGTCCCCTAACTGCCCATTGTGCAACTTAAACCAAGAAATGGATTCGGAACACCTCAAAAACTGTGCTTCAGTGCTGGTCATGATAATATCTTTGGAAAATATTGGAGTGCAAGAGGTCAAATGACTTTATTGTCAAACGCCAGGCATTAGAAAACAACAACAACAACATTTTGCTCAGTTTCATGAACGTAAGAACGTTTCTCTTTATACCACTTTTACTGAGACTCATTTTAATATAAGATAAAAATAAAAATAAGAGATAAAATCGGCGGATTTATAAGGAAACTTGTTTTCTAGTAGACATCACTTGACAAAAATAAATTGTATTTATTTCAGTGTATTAAAGAAGTCGTGGAAAATTTAGCTATGTATGGCATAATACAACAAATACTGAGTTTGTTTCCGAGAACATGCAATCAAGTTTGTACAGTTTTAAACGTCTTTTTTAATATTTTCCGGAAAAAATCAAAATCACGATAGTCACAGATGAATACTGAATCCACTTTTAGATGATTGCGTTCAACTGGCTGGAATTCTAAAAATAATATGTATAAAAGAAGAACTCATTGGAATATATACCTACTGGTCGAATATTGAAATTATACTTGTTTTTTTTTAAAGATGGGACATGACAGGAGCGTTGCGATCGGAAAAACAACTGAATGTCGCATAGCGTGGTAGGCCTGTTGCTATGGTAACAACGGTTAATTTGCCAAACTTATAGTTCCCACGTGGCAAGTGCTTAATAGCTCTCTTGGCGACATTTATTGTGCACACAATGTTAGCATTGGTACGTTTCGTCTTTGATTCTCTGTCGATTTTTGTAAAGTTTTCTTACCTTCGAGTCAATTGTCAATGAATGTTTTAACGTCAACCATCTTAAGGTATACTTACACCTTTACATACAAAAAATTTTGTTTTGCATAATTTTGTTCTGTAAAATTTTTATACAATTGAGAATGGTACCAGAAAGAGAATGAAGTGAACAAATCCCTTGAAATTATGTCTAAATTGTTTATAAAAATTATTTTGTTTATAATTTTGACATAGTACAACTTGAAACATGATAGCTCATGCAGTTTTTAAGATAGAGCCACATTTTTTTCACTGTTTTATAGCTAAAACTATTCTTTAGTGCCTGACATTTATTTTCATTTGCATTAATTAAATATTACCATATATGTAACTTATACTAATATTTTATGTTGCATATATCATGTAAAAAATCCATAGATAATTTAGACATCGGATTTTTTGGCTTTTTTAGCGTATGCTGAAACATACGTTCTTTAATGCACCTAGTTTTAGGCAATATAATCGCTCGAAAGTTTCTCGTGTTGCATACATTTAGGCATTTTTACATAAAATTGTTGCAAGCTATCCTATTATAGCCTAAAAATCCGATGTCTAAAATTATTAACTACATTAATGTTATTTTACTCATTGTCAGGCACTAGGGGATATTTCAATCTTCAAAATGACACCAATATCTTCTTGGTATCACCATATTTAACTGAGATATCATGTTTAAAAGAATTAAATATTCTAAAATTACTATTTACAGGACATGAACCACAAACTTTCAGAGCCTAGAAGACAGCATTATCATATTTCACCCCTTAAACAGCTTCATGTCGGTCCTGTTTCAGCTTCTTTCTGCCTCTCAAATACCTCCTCCTTGTTTTAACTTCAGGTGTTGAATGTTTTTTTGGCATTTTTGTCCTTATTTTCCATTGATGCAACAAATCCTGCGATGGTGTTTGTCCCAGGGTTTATGCTCATCCTCCTCACAATTTTAATTTCTCCTTTTGGACTCTTATTAAAATGACATACAACATCACTGACACACAAATTTTAAAGTTTTATGACTAACAGTAAAAGATTATAAATTACTTCATTATGTAAAAACGTGTTTTCAATTTAATGATCATGCCCTCATATCTATGCATTTATTTTGGGACTAGAAAGAAGTTTAGTTTACAAGCAAAGTTGGACGAGGGGATTGACTTATACGAGGATCACTCCAAAAGTAATCCACAATATTTATTTAAAAATTACATTTTTATTCTACAGCTTTGCTATTTTCATTCTTCAGGAACAATACGTCACTTTTCCACATAATACCCGCACCTTTCAACTGCCTTATGCCACCTTGGAATGAGGGCCTGTATACCTGCACGATAAAAGTCTGAACCAACACGTCTGAGCTACTCTCTAGTGCCACTCACACGAACTATTTAAATTAAATTTGAATACAAGGGGGAAGGATGTATCTATGACCTCCATTAATTGCAAAGTTTTAGAATAAAAAATTAATTATAAAAAATATTTTGAAAATTTTAATTTTTCATCATTTTTTGCGTTTTGTGGGTGTACATATACCTTAACGACTATTGCTAGCTTCCATCAGCTGGCAGCGTGGTAGTCCATATTGGCAACATGGCACTGTAGTTTCAAGCTCGGCCACTTAACTGTCATGTCTAATCTTTCAAGAAAATAAGTATAGACTTTTTTGTGCCAGACTGTAGACCAGTCTCGGATTAAAAGAATGAAACATTACCTCGAGCTTGGAAAAGAAGCTTTTAAATTCTTTTGACATATTCAACATCGTATTCATACAAGGCAAGTTTTTCGTCTATGATTCCTATTTTAAAAAACGACGAGAAATCTCCCTCAACAAGAAAATATCGCTTTGTGTGTATTGAATAGGCCTACCAGAGTTCAGATTTGAGAAGATAATTTCTGAGAAATAGACATAGGCCTAGATGTTCTTCCCATTAATTATTTCGTACTTTATAACAATTAAAACATTTTTTTTTTGTTTTATGTTCAGCATTGTTTAACTTCATGTTTTTTTAAATATAAAATAAATGTACGGTATGTTAAGGGTTTTTTTATTTTATAAATCATCTTTTTACACGATCCTCTAGGAGGTTGCGACCTCACTTTGGAAACTAATGGGTTAAAGGATGTGGAATAAGACCTGTATTGTATGGGAGTACAAAGCTGGAGGAGGAAGGACACGAAACTGAGCAGAGTGAGCGAAAGTTGTAATGGAGACCAAGGTCTTAAAATGCCTGTAGAGACAGTGAGTGAGTGAGTGAAAATTGTACTACATTTTGAACACCATACAATTATATTAGAGAAGATTTTCTGTATGATGCTATATTGTTAAAGAATAATATAACAAGCAGGGTTGCCAGATGTTCTAGATTTCCCGGGATTGTTCTGGATTTTAATGGTGTGTCTTGTGTCCTGGATTGAGTTATTTGTCCCAGAATGTAACAAAATTGGAAAAATATAATTTTTCTCTCATTTACATAAAATTATTTTTAAAAACTCCTTATTCATTTTTTCAAGACCGTATACAACCTATGTTTAATGTCGTCAACGCTGCATAGTGCCTCCTATCGGGTTGTATTGAAAAATAAATGATAATACTGTAGCATGTATTATGCAGTACCATCTTTATCCTTTACTTTCTTTGGAAGTTGATTTATTACTGACAGAATTTGAACACAATATCATGCATTTTTTTTCTGTATAGATCAGACTGTAACATGACAATATTTTTCGAAAAACTTGCCAATAATTGAAAGGAAATTTAATAATCTAACAAAAATGTAACAAAATTAAAAGTTTAGGTCCTATATAATTAGTTGAAATACATAAAACGAATAAAATCAGTTATATTGCAAATTAAATTAATTAAAATGTATAGTCATGTTAAGGTAGGAATGCAGTACCGTCACTTGTCCTTGATTCCTGATGAGAGAATCTGGCAACTCTGTACACAAGACATCATATTTTGCGGGATAACCCTAATTATACAGTTAAAATGTTTTCAAGTAATAAATTTTATAACTTGTAAGCTAAATAATAAAAATGTAATATATTAGCATTTTAATATTACAATATTAAACTACAATTTTTAAACGCATAAAATTATTAATTATGCACATTACATTGTTAAATTAATTTCGAATTAATTTATGTACCGGTACTGTTCTCCAACCAGGAGATAAACCGTGAAAGGAATGTGCTTACTATTGCGTCATGTATTGGAGCGAAGTAGATAGATAATATTAGAGTTATAACGTCAGTTTAAAAAACATACACTCTCCTGCATATGTTATTTCCTGTATGGAGGGATTAAAAGACCAGGGGATTAACAATGATCTAATTTTGTAACTAGGATAGTATAAAAATGTGTATATCAGTGTTATGGTTTGTGCTTTGAGAGATAGCCAATAGAGATACGAGTACCCAGTGTGTGACCTTATGACATCTTATGACATCAACATTCATTCACAGCATCACCCCGCTTCGTTTCATTTCCTGGAGACTTTCTCATGGTTGGAGTACAGTAGGCCTACTAAGAAACTAAAGAAATCACAGAACTGTATATTATTTCACAAACTTGATTAAGTAAGAGAATAGAATTACGTAGAAAATACACATCCAACTTCATAAATTATAATTCAGTGGCATTGATGACATTTAGAATACCAGTACTTTAATATTTCATTTTAGAGCATAGAAAAGATATTATTTGTAATGCAGATTATCTCCAAAGTGTGATAATTATATTATTTATGTGTGATATACAACGTTAGATAAAGCTCTTCCAACTTCTAGCTACTGTATAGAGTTTGTGTCAAAGATTTTATGTCAGAAGACATTATGTCTCGAAAGATAAACGCAAAAACATCAGAGAGACTTTCACCAAGCTTTTCATTTTTGCTTATGATATGAAAAGGAATGACGTTTGCATGTTGATGTCACTTTTCAAGAACTAAAGCAAGATGCTTACAGATAATAGCGAATGGCATTTAACTGCATTGCTCTCTAGTTTGGATGATGCTCAGGTTGTTGGCTGAATCAACACAAGTGGATAACCGTTCACCTCGGTATTAGGTAAGTGAGCATGACATAACCAAATAAAAACAGAAGTCCTGCCAACAATGAATGCATTTATCCACCAGCACCGAATGTTTCTACTGAGAACTGTACTAAGTTTCATTTTTGTTTCAAATAAATATTCGTCTTAGTTCCTACAGAATATCTAATTACATGTATAAGAATGGAGATACCTTCAAATAAAATATATTAATTTGAAAATGAATAATTCATTACCGGTACATTAATATTTGGAACTACCATAAACTGGGGTTACTTTGAACACAGAGGAAACTTTGAACATTTTTTTCAGAAAATCATATTTAGGTTTCTAGATGCTACACTTGTTCGATGGAGGTAAATTTGGAATGAGAATGATTTTTATGATAATTTACCTCCATCTATAACAGGTGCAGCATATAGAAACCTAAATATGATTTTCTGAAAAAAATGTTTAAAGTTTCCTCTGTGTTCAAAGTAACCCCAGTTTACGGTACTTCACAAGAGATTCAGTGTTGTGTTAAATTTAAATTTAAGCTTGAACTGAGTTAAATACTGACTTGTTTTGTTAAATTTTTAAGGAACAGTCAGTCATACACCATTCTTCTGATGGCTTCATATCAAATGAATCGGGATTCAATATCTGTTGGATATTCTAATATTACTTACTTACTTACTGGCTTCTAAGGAACCTGGAGGTTCATTGCCGCCCTCACATAAGCCCGCCATTGGTCCCTACCCTGAGCAAGATTAATCCAGTCTCTACCATCATATCCCACCTCCCTCAAATCTTTTTTAATATTATCTTTCCATCTACGTCTCGGCCTTCCTAAAAGTCTTTTTCCCTCCGGCTTCCCAACTAACACTCTATATGCATTTCTGGATTCGCCCATACGTGCTACATGCCCTGCCCATCTCAAACGTCTGGATTTAATGTTCCTAATTATGTCACGTGAAGAATACAATGTGTGCAGTTCTGTGTTGTGTAACTTTCTCCATTCTCCTGTAACTTCATCCCTCTTAGCCCCAAATATTTTTCTAAGCACCTTATTCTCAAACACCCTTAACCTATGTTCCTCTCTCAAAGTGAGAGTTTCATAACCATAAAGAACAATCGGTAATATAACTGTTTTATAAATTCTAACTTTCAGATTTTTTGACAACAGACTGGATGATAAAAGCTTCTCAACCGAATAATAACAGGGATTTCCCATATTTATTCTGTGTTTAATTTCCTCCCGAGTATCATTTATATTTGTTACTGTTGCTCCCAGGTATTTGAACTTCTCCACCTCTTCAAAAGATAAATTTCCAATTTTTATATTTCCATTTCGTACAATATTCTCGTCACGAGACATAATCATATACTTTGTCTTTTCGGGATTTACTTCTAAACCTATCTCTTTACTTGCTTCCAGTAAAATTCCCGTGTTTTCCCTAATCGTTTGTGGATTTTCTCCTAACATATTCACGTCATCCGCATAGACAAGCAGCTGATGTAACTCGTTCAATTCCAAACCCTCTCTGTTATCCTGGACTTTCCTAATGGCATATTCTAGAGCAAAGTTAAAAAGTAAAGGTGATGGTGCATCTCCTTGCTTTAGCCCACAGTGAATTGGAAATGCATCTTACAGATACTGACCTATACGAACTCTGCTGTACGTTTCAGTGAGACACATTTTAATTAATCGTACTAGTTTCTTTGGAATACCAAATTCAATAAGAATATTATATAAGACTTCTCTCTTAACCGAGTCATATGCCTTTTTGAAATCTATGAATAACTGATGCACAATAATAATAATAATAGTAATAATAATAATAATAATAATAATAGTCTTCACAACAATCATCTCCATAATTATTAACATTTCTGCAACCATCATTCCTACACATATTTTCTCTACAATAATTGTAGCCATTGTTATCTCCATCATCATCACCATCATCATCATCATCGCCATCATGGTCATTTTATATTCTCTCCTCTTTCCCTCCGTGTGATCCTTTTTTCTCTTCTTCTATTGCTTATTTCGTCCTTTTTCTCACCACAGCCTCGTTTTCTTTTTCTCCTCCCCCTCATTATTGTCTTCTCCTGCTGATTTCTCTTGTTTCATAAATAAATAATTTGCCTCTTTAGCCACTCTAATATATTTTAACATGGTTTATGAAACTTCATATCTTTTCACTTACTTCAGCGAAATACAAATTTTAGTAAATATATCAAAAGTGTGACAATATTATTTCTTACATTGGTACAGTTATTTTTTCCAATTTGTTTCATTTGACCAATCATATTCCATTTTCTTAGGTTATCAATATTAGACATCAAAAATAGCCTATAAATACTTATTACCGGTACTCATTATAGTCTGAATATAATATATTTCCTTATAGGCCTACTTTTATCTTTTTTTTTATGACTTAGTTCAATCAAAACAGTAAGCTTTTATATAGGTTTCTGAAAATCACTGGATCTCTATTTCCAAATAACTTTAAACACCAGCATATGTAATCTTTTCACTTATTTCAGCCGAATATAAATTTTAGTAAATGTGTCAAAAGTGTGACAATATTGTTTCTTGCATTGGTACATTTTTTTTCCAATTTGTTTCATTTGACCAACCATATTCCATTTTCTTAGGTTATCAGTATTAGACATCAAAAATAGTGTATAAATACTTATTACTCATTATAGTCTGAATATAACACATTTCCTTATAGTTTTATCTTTTTTTTTTTATGACTCAGTTCAATCAAAACAGTAAACTTTTATATAGGTTTCTGAAAATCACTGGATCTCTATTTCCAAATAACATTAAATACCGGTAAAGTATTCAACATGAACAGTATATGTACCGGTAACTTTCATGACAATATCATGTGAATGGGTCAGTAATTTATTTGTAGTATCGCCATTCTGCAACAGAAATAAACGTACATTTAACACGGTAGTTTTTGGTTAACGTAGGTAGAGTATTTCCAAGAACTGTAACACTACACTTGAAACCTGTACATACACTACGTAAATGATTAAATCAAAGTAGAGGGTGATCAAAAAATGTTTATAAATTTTATAATGGGAATTCTTGTAACAAGAACATAATAAAATTATTGTTTTTTTGATTGCCCTGACGTTTTTAGTTTAATACACTAGTAGAGAAGATGTAAATAAATACTCGTAGTTTCTCGCAATGTATTATTTTACAACTAACAGTAACTTCTAACGCAACAATTAATGGAGTCAATTTTCTAATACTATTGTAAACTTTTTTCACAAAAGTTCAACATTCGAATTATTACTTTCTTATAATTTGACTATAATAACCATAAATATGTAAACAATAAAACTTTATTATTCTCATTTTAATAATTTTAAATAAAAGATTATTTTTATATAATTATTTCGAAACAATCACAACTACAGTACTTGAAGAGAAAGATTTAGGTTAAGAAATGATTGTACTCTATTGTTGATTATTTGCAGATGAAGATGAAGAGCCGCGGTGTGTACAACTAACAAATCAACACAAGGGGGCCATCAGAGCGATAAGAAAGGTAATACATCTTTGCAAAATATTTCATATTCTCTGGCTTTAAATAATGTGATTAAATGTCGTTTTACCTGACGTAACATTATTTTCTATTAAATGATTGTCAACATTAACTGAATTTAATCCTAATCATTTTGTAACATTTTAATTTAGCGAATATTTAGGTAATTGTTTTGTATTATTAATCAAGATACTCGTTCAAAAAATTGTTCTCATATTTCACATCCATGACGTAAGTTACAATACTTCTGATTTCATGTGCATCTTTATTTTAAAAAAGTTAGACGTGTAATTTACAAATTTACAAGACATTGACCAGAATAATTTTAAATTTGCATAACTAAAGCATTTGAAAATGTAAATATTTTAAAGTTTCTTTTTTATAATATTTAAAGTATTTGGTAATGTAAATATTTTAAAGTCTTTTATAATTCTTCATATCTTAACCTCTAAATCACTTACTGCACCAAGATATTTCAATTTACTAAATCTAAAACAATTTCTTTATATAAGCTAAATCTAATTTTATTAAATTATGATGCCCCTAAAACTCAGACCCAGAGTATAAGTGAATAAAATATGTTTATTAATTGCATTAACAAGAAAATAATTTCTAATATCTTTGCCAGGCTGGATACTTTGTGTGTGTTTCAAACTGCTGTCTATTTTTTGCTCATTTACATGAAACAACTAGAGAATGAAAGAATCAATTGTAGGAAGAAAATGATTTAAATAAATTTCTATTTAACAAAATTACAGTACTAATCAAGTTACATATTTTCCATTATCAGAGTTCATAATAATTTATACAATGACAGCATTATTTCCCCTTCATTGAATTTTAATGTAAGAGGCTCCGGTAGTGCAATTTATTTTTACTAAATATTTTTGCTTTCTTATTTCATATTATTTTAAAAAACTTTGTCTTCAATTTGATATATTTAATATACCAGTATATGCTACTCTAACTAATTAACAATTCGCCTGTTATAACAGAGACCATATAGGTCCGGAAAACAATTGCAAAAATATGCATATATGGAATAGAGAAAAATCAATACAGTAGGTAGCAATCATAGTACAATATGCAATTGAAGACATTATTACAAAAACAACTCATGTCAGCTGTTTCCGTACAACTGGTGTTTATCCTTGTCGCTATTGCACATGACATGCGTCATTTCTGGAGTCTATAAACATTTTGAAATAGTAGCAAATGTGTCCTTAACTCAATTTCATTAAAAGTAACTGGGGCTGTTTTTGTAATAATGCCTTCAATTTAGAAAGTTTAAAAATTAAACCTTATATAAATGATTATGTAAAATGCTTATGGATTTCTTTAAGATATTTAAACAAATATTTTTAATATCTTGACATGTCATATCATATTGTTTTAAAATGTCTAGTAGGCCTATATTTATATGCTGATCCGTAGGCACCAAAAAGCAAACTCCTCACTTCCCATGTGTAATCAATTACATTATACCTCTCACTTAAGTGAGGAACATATGGGTGGTAAATGACTTGTTTTTCCTGATCAATTGCTAACGCTTGAGATACATCCTTTTCGAACCGTACAGTTGATGCAAATCTGGCTTTCAGGTAAAGCTCCCTGTGAAGCAGACTTGAATAATTTCAAGGGAAAAATTGTTCCGGGGCCGGGTATCAATTCCGGTACCTTTGGCTTAGTGCACCAATGCTCTACTGACTGAACTACCCAGGAACTACACCCGACCACAATTCAAGTAACACAGAGTTTGTATGCACTCAAAGTTAGGTTTCTGGCATCTTGTCAGCCCACTTGAGGTGTGTGGTTATAAAGGGAAAAATTAAGGCAGTGTCAGGTGTAGTTCCTGGGTAGCTCAGTCGGTAGAGCATTGATGCGCTAAGGCAAAGGTCCCGGGATCGATACCCGAAACAATTTTTCACTTGAAATTATTCAACTGTGGAATGATTTTTAGCATAGCTGATTGAATTTTTTTTATAATAAGTATGGGGTGCGCGGTAGCAAAGATGCTGTACTGCAAGCCAGAAATCACAGATTCAATTCACAATGGGGTCATGGGTTTTTCTCCATTCATCTAATCGTTCCAGCCGTACTAATTCTCCAAAATTAAGACTAATGTCATGTAATCTATGGCGAATCTTCAGCCTCATCTTGCTAAATACCATCTCACTATCACCATTTCCATCAACACTAAATAATCTAGTAGGCCTAGTTGATACAACATCGTGAAATGACCAAGTAAGAAAACACATACCGGAGCCTCTATGATATTTGTTTAAATTAATGTCTTAATGAGTATAAACTGTCTTATTTAATAATTAAATAGCATTGGAAAATCATAAGCAAGAAAAGAGAGTGATTCTTCCATTCTTCTCAAATGAACATCCATGCTTGAAAAGTTTAAATTTCTTCAGATGTGTCTAAATTATTTTTTACTTCCATAATCTTAATATTAATACAATAAAATTATAAGAAGTAACAAAAATACATTGTTAGGACTACCAATATTCATTAATCTTTCTATGAATTTAATAATGAAAATTAAATGTGTACTGTAGCTATTTGAGTAGTCATTCTACTGATTTGTATGTATCATCATTCTTTTCTACATTAATTCATTCAAAATATATATATTTGTTTTGTAAGAAATATGAATATCCTCTCTCTTATTTTTAATGTGTACCACATTAACTTCTTCATAACTTTTCGTAACTTATAAATGTGCTTAATAAAAAATTCGATTAAAATATGACTCTTATCTACTACCCATTTATTAGCACATATTACACTAAGTAAATTATTTGTTTTATATTCAAGCTTTCAATTTTTTCCCTTTGCTTCAGCAAAATTTCAGGCATATAATTTGAACACAACTTAAATTTGGAGAAAGATTCTCATCATATCAATATAACACTTAGTCTGTAAAAAAATATATACCTATTATCTTTCTGTTTCGCACATTCATTCATGTAAAATAATATGTAATATTTTAATTCTTTCTTAGATATTTGGTTTATTTACTTTTTAGCATAATCGTAATAAAGCAATAATTAAATCTATTAAACATGATTGGTAATCTTATAAACAGCACAAAATTAAGGTTATGTAGATACTGTAATAACTTTTAAACTATCTTAAATCATATACCGGTACATGTATAAATGTCCTATAAAACAAACCATAACTTATATTCTAAATATGTATAAACTTAAGTTAAATATTAATTATATTGTAACTTTATACTTAACTATTTGATATGCTACAGATAAAAAATGCATGTCTTTTTTACTCATTTTCACTCATGTGGAAGCTCCCAGGCAGTAAGGGTTGAAAGATGGAGTAAACTTAAAATTACACTTGTATTTACCCATACTGTCATACATTTAAACGCTAATAACACTATTAATTAGTATTTTAATGAGTATCCCTTCCTGATACTTGATTTTTATTTAGACGAACATTTGTGGCACTTGAAAAATGTTATTTATAATTTAATTATGTTGCATTTTCAAGTCTCCTTCATTTGCCTTTTGTATAATACTAGTTATTGTGCTTATCACGTTTTTCTGTCATACGTTTACCAAAATATAGCTAGATAAATTAATATAAAGTGTTCATCTGGACAATAAATTAGTATTGTCGATCTTATTCTTAAAAATGTAACTTTGATTTTCTGGCTGCAACAGAGAATGGCATTGAAATCGAAAATGCATGTTGCTGTACTCATTATTTTAATATTCAATTTACGTGTACAGAGAATATCTTAGACAAAATATTTATACGTTGTGAGAACTTGATAATAATTCAGTTTTTTCACGATCATTTATTTTCTAATATATTCCCTATAATAGGATGTAACACTAGTATTAGTAACCCACCTTGTTCTTTACAATGTTACAGCCAGAAGTTTGGAAATTAATTTATGCATATAAATTAATATTAAATATGCGTTCTAAATTTGCATGACCTTTCATTGAATGAAAATATTTTTACAAGTGTCAAATAATATTTATGAATTATGTATGTTAATTTTATATTATTTTATTTTAATGCAAATATTTTCTATCGTCTTATTATAAATGCAAATACCAGTATTTTCATGTTATTTAATGTAAATTGGACAATTTATTTAATCTATATCTATAATGGGTTATACTAATGGAATATTTAATACAAATAAGTAGTGTCTGTGTATCTAGGTCTCTCTCTCTTGAGTATATTACAGTTTTCCTGCTTCATTTGATGCCATTTACTTATCAAATGAATTACATTGCATCAGTTACAGCTCTGGTAAGAATGATAATAATTCTTCTCTCCTCAAGTTTGTGATACTGTCAATTTAGTGTACAACCTGTCTGTCAATTCATGCATTATAATACCGTATATACGCGAATATTCCGCGCCATCGAATAATCCGCGCACTCTAATTTTAAAAGAGAAAATTAAAAAAAAAAAATAAAATAAAATTGGCTGTAATTTGTGTTTCAAATAATGTGTGCAAACCAGTTCCTCTTCGCTAAATTCCAGAAAAAATATGCGCAGAATATTCGCGTATATACGGTATTTATGATTTATAGTCACTATATTCAAGGAATCTTAACTAATTAATTTAATTAATTAATTCAAATTAGATCTACAGTAATGCTTATTTCTGGAGATTTCAAATATCCAGTGCACGGTGAAACACATAAGCAAACATGTCAATCCAAAGTTCTGTTCGATTTTCAGTTTTGGCGAGTTACAATTACTAAAATAGACATTATATTCCTAAATTGTTGTAAGTGGAAGAAATTAGTAGGTCAAATTAATATATATTTTACTTAAAATATACTCTGCTCTCATCTTTAGGCACAATTATTTTATACGAAAATATGTAATGCATTGTTCCGAATAATGTAACAAAGTTCGAGCATGGCATGAAGTTTCTAAGCCTTGTTTATAGTGTTTTTTTGTTCAAATGGTCTCCCATAATATTTCGTTTATCTTAACTAAATAAAGTAAATTGAATATAGGTGTAATAAGCTGCTTATTTATATTCTCTAAGATGACTTTAAAAAATATCACAATGACACACATCTTAAATAATTAATTCAGTAAAATCTGGTATAGGAATTATTCAAGATTCCATTCCATTTGAGAAAGATTACAGTTACCAGAGCTGCGGTAGGGATTGTGCCGGCTGATAAGCTATCACTTCCCACCAGTCGGGAAACACATGAGTCCTTAGTTCAGAGGTTATTTGTTATGCTAGACTGACTGCCTGATAAATTATAATAGCTACCAGTGTAGCTCAGTCGGCTAAGGTACTTACCTGCCGATCCAGAGTTGCATTTAATCCTTTGACTGCATTTCATATTATCCTTTGCAGTCTTTGGATTTTCCAAAGGCTTTTGGCCTGTGATACACAAAAAGGGACGATATACTTTTACTGAGTTAAACCTTTGGCAACGATCTGCGAAAATAAATTTGTATTAAAGAGTGTAAACTCTATTTGTAATTTTGCATTATCTTTGTTTCTGCTTCAAATCGGTTCTTCAGCTAGAGAAGTGTGATAACAAAAATTCTGTCGATCACTACTCTGGGACAGAGTGGAGAAGGAAAGACCTCTAACGAGAATTCCAAATTGTAGAATTTGATACACCTCCACAAATGCTGTTGCTTTGTCTTTTGACTTTGCTTTGAAAAAAAAAAATTCTTTTTTTACAAATTTCTGATTACAAATCTAGTAACTTTTTGTTCTATAGTTGGCTCCCTGAAGTTACTAGATGATGTAGAGGGGAAGAATTTTAACTCACATAAATATTCATTTAACTTTCAAATCCATTTTTCCGTAAGTTTATTTTTCTTGATTCAACACCAACTTTTTTTATGCCGAATATTAATCAATCTGGATTAAATTTTTACTGCCAGTATTTATGAGGTAGCTGCATGTTTCTGTGCATTTATTTTGTAAGAAATGCTGCTAGTTTGTTTTATTAATATTTTTTTCATGAATTATAGGAAAAATAATATTTTTAAAAATTAAAAAATAATTTGAAAGTAAATAAATTAATGAGATATATCTTAAAATGAATGCATAGAAAGTTTTCTCTATGTCTTGTGAATGTAACTAAAAAAAAACGAGGTTTAAACATTGAGATTTTCTACTAAAATTTTGGTTTGAAAATATATCTAAAAAGAATAGAAAAAAATATATAAAATCAAAAGCCATAACCATTTGGGAATTCAAAATTTGGATTTTGTTAGTCCTGTAAACATGCTCTCATAATTTGGTTTAAAAAAATATTTAGGGAAAAAGTTGTCATTTTTAGTAGAGTGTCCCCTTAAACATAAGCTCATTACATTCTAAGTTCAGCATATTTAGGAGCTTCAAGTGATTTCATTGAATTCACTCCAATTTTACTGTAATATTTCCAGTTATGTTTATATAACTCTTAGTATTTTATTTTATTTATTTTATTTCAATTTACAGTCTATGAACACGTAAAGTTGTAAAAGACATTGTAGTACCAGTATAGTACTAAATTTATATCTGTACATTGAATAGCTATAAGATCCCAGTCATTTACATTATGAAATAAATTATAATTCCGTATATACCAGTACCGGTACCAATATTTATGACGTAGAGTACAATATCAGTTTTAGTTGAATATAGCAGATTCATGCAATAAAATTTTTAAGCGTACTTAACTTATTTTCAAAATCATTATAAAATATATGACATAAATAGCATGATAATTTATTGTTCATTTTTCTAAGAGAAAATAGCATATTGTAATAAAATGAGTTATGTAACATACCACTATTTACACATTACTCTCTGTAATAATAGCAGATATACCAGTACTGGTAGTCAGTTTTACTGTAGTTTTAAATATTTTAATTCACATCTTATTTCCTTGCAAATCAAACAGTTCTCTCGTTGATTATTATTTTTATACTGGTAGCAAAGATTGTGTTTTCATTATCCCATTTGTGTAATTTGTGAGACTTGAAATTGTGAACATAATCTTATGATATTATTTATTAAAATTCTAAGAGACATAAAAAAAATATTAAAGTATTTGCAGTTTCAACACAATGTATTTTGAATTACAACCAGTAAAATTTAAAATCAAAACAAATAACAATTAATATTTTGGTAAAAGAAGTAATTTAAAACAGTACAATTATTAAAGATAAATTTTAATTATATACAGGCTGAATGACTCTTTGCTTTTAATATATAAAATTATTATGCCCAATTGACGGCATGGATGTCACTAAATAGAAAGTGTCATAAACATTTCTTCCTGGAGTTGAGCATGTTATGATATATCATGTAGCATTTCAGATCTCAGTCATGAAGAGGAAGATGGACTCTTACATTTAATATCCTACTTTCTTTTTAAAATGAAGTATTGTATCTACTCACATGATTTCTTAATATGTCATTTTTACATTTCTTTTACTAATAAACAAATAAGAACGTTTTAACTTCTGTTATTTTCACATTTCATTATCATTTCATTAGAATATCATGAGTATCATGCCAATAGAATGTTTATTTTCCCAGTAGTTACAATTTATTTTTATTAATACCTTACTGGTACCGGCACTTTACTTTGTAAATATTTTCTATGAAGATATAATAAAACTAGCTAATTTCATATAATGTTTTTCGATAGTGATTTACAGCTAGACCTCGGATTTCAGGTTAAATGTCTCTTTTCTTTCGATAGGAATAAATTAAAACTATTTAATTATCTTTTCGTTTTATATAAAACCGGAATATGAATGTTTAGAAGGGGTTTTATGCTGCCTAAAATGCCTATTTTATCCACAGTGAACTATTTTAAGTTTTTAGAGTCTAAATGCCTGTTTCTTTTGACCTTTTGTTAATACTGGTATGTGTTTTTATTCTTTTTGTGTAGCAATGAAAAAGTCAGGTTTGAATATCATAGAATGGGTGGGTTTTCTTTTTTTCAAAGACGATGTAGTAATTTGGTTGTAGGAATGAAGAAATTCCTGGAAAGTGACTGGTTTTGTTGAGCAGGAATGTGATGGATGGGGGGATATACTTCTCCCTAAAGAAATCACCCAATACTTATGCACCCAATATGCACCCAATACTTAGGTATAATTGGTAAGATCTTTTTTTCCCCTCTCATAAAATAGTTGCCTAAGAAAAGGCAAAGTTTCACAACAGAAAATTTAGATGAAACCCTGTTATGTATTGCATGCCAATTATGAATAATAATGTTAAATGTAAATTAATTGGTAAATTAATTCACTTAATTGTAATACTAAGACTTCTGTATTAACAGTCATAGAGCAATGAAGCTGATGATTTCATTAATAATTATTCATAATTTAAGACACAACAAAAATAAAGTTTCTAACCAAAATAATTTGTTACCGGTACTGTTTTTGTCACTGTGTACCTTAATGCTTAATACTCACTAATAAATTGAATTTTTATAGTTATTCTACAGTAGTTTGAGTGGATAGAGACACATTTTAGGTCAATAAGATCGCATTTTTAGAGCGTTAAATTACATCTTTAGGTGCCTAAAACTGTATTATTAGTGTCCATTTTGATAATTTTAGAGCCTATTTTTATATGCCTAAGAGTAGATTTTTAAGGGCCTAAAAATCCGAGGTCTACTTACAAGCACTTAAGTAACCAGCTCAAAAAGTAAACATCTAGTCTACATCATAGTGCAAAATGGAGAAAGTAAAAATAACAATGTATAAATCAAAATATATTTGTAGCAAGTAAAAGTGCTGAAATTTTTCTGTTAATCTCGTATGACATTATAAAATGAAAATTGTAATAAGCACACTTTGCCTGATAATATTCTAGCTGTCATTCTAACATCACCTTAGAAATGCAATTCTTCACACTGTAGGAATAGGTTCTAAAACAGTAGACATTAGTACCGGTACCTATCTAAAAAAATAAATAAACTTTCTGTCATATTGTACTTAGTTAATATTATTACTATTATTTAAATGTGCAGAAAACCTGACATAATTTTTTATTTAATTTAAGCTCAACAACAAGATTAATTACTAACTAAATTGGCCATTTAGTTTAATAAAATATTTAATAAATATATTCCATAAGAAAGGAAATTGCTCGATTTCGGTATGTAACAATTCACCTTTCTTATTTTTGCTATAACATAGTTCCACTTCCATTTGCCTATTGTACACTTCATTTCATGGATGATAGAAAAGACAAAAAATTAAATGTATAAGGAGAAACAAGATTACATCGAACATAGGTATCCAGAATGTATTGTTAATGTACCTAGCAATTTCTCTAACATTTACATGCATTAAAATTTACTTCTGCTAAGTACATTTCTATATTTCTTTTGTTTTGTTTTCTACAATCTTAATTGCCAAAAGAATAAAAAATAAGAAGTTGAGAAATTATGTGAATAAATGCAGTATCTTGTAAACAAGTAGTGTTTACAAAATGATACCAACTTTGGAATAAATCATCATTGTTATCAAAAGGTAACAATAACTTTTCAGGATTTTAAATCTGCAATTGTAGTCATGTACTTTTAACAGAAAAAGAGACTGTCTTTCCATAGCTATGGTATCACTTTTGTAAACTTATATTCTAGACAGTATTACATAAATGGTCTTATATGGGAATGAGCACTTACAATAAAAGATAAATAAAGCTATAACTATGAAGTTGGTATTTTTATTTTCGGATGTGTAAAGTTTATTAGCTTGAATGTTTATATAACTTCAATATATAACCCCTCCTCCCCCCGCCAAAAAATCATTTTAAATGAGGGTAGATCTTCATGTGAAATCTAATTTCAGTGTGATATTAAACGATTATTTCTATAAATAATTTATTAAATGGCGATCTTACTCGTGTTAATTATGTAAGCCGCACATGCTTACATAATTAACACGAATAAGATCGCCATTTAATCGATTATTTATATTCAAGTGTTAAAAGTAGTGTACGAAAGATTCAACATGGATTATTCCTCTTTAATGCTTTTCACATTAATCAGATTAACTACCGGTATATAAACTTCTAATTAAAATGCAACATATTCATCTGTAACAACTGAAATTGGAAAGCAATTAATAATTTTAGAATTAAGGGCCATATTCATAAACATTCTTAGTGCGAGCTTCCGGTGGATGATCAGCAAACTAACATTTTTCGTACCATTCATAAACCAGTGTTAGCGATATGATATTAATCCTGTACAAGTAACTAGTCGATAGCCGGGGCTAGTTTAGCACGCTTGTAGCGTGGGCTAGCGAAATGTCAATGAATAGCACCCTTTGAGTTTTTCATAATGAAGGTGAATATAGTAAAATCACAACTCTCTTTAACCCCAGAAGAAAATTTAAATTTTATTCATTTCTCTTCACTTCCATAATTAAGAGATTTTTAACTATATTTTTAGATACGATTAAGTACATTCAAGAACTAATCTTCACCTAGATATAGAGTTTCAAAAGAGAATAGTACAATTTATATTTATTTTCTTCCACTTTTTAATTTTTCATGTGATATTGTTTCCAACTGCATTGTATTTAGAACTATGAATAATGGCTTGTGTTTCAAGTGATATATGTATAAATTTATTTTTATTTATTTATTTATTTATGATCAACTATTGCATTCATAAAATAATATAAATGTACAATTCCCAGGAGTTTGGAACAAAAAATGGAATTTCTTACAAAAATTCCAAATAAAATTTGTTTCATGTAAATAGGCCTAAGAGGAATCAATGTAGAAAAAAAAAAAAAAAAGACAATGGTGATCATTCCAATATAAAACCATTTCCTCTTGATGATGTATGTTTCTCTGGGAGTTAGAATTGCTTAATCGAACACAATCCTTTATCATTTATAACTCTAACGTAGTGATTTTCTTCAATGTTTAGTTATGCACGAGGTGATATTTCTAATAAATTAAATCAAAGAAGTGTATTATTGTTATCGTCTTCATATAAAAAGAGAATTTCCCTTAGATAATGATAACTAAGCATTATAAACTATCTCACAATGTTTCAGAGAGAACGTGAATACAACCCTCATCTTATTTAGGGTTATTACTGCTATCTGTGATTGCTAGTATCTCTGCTGCCTGTTCCAAACAAGGACGTTGTGCTAATATGAATCAAATGCATTTGAGCAAGTATAAGTACCAGTAGCAAAACTTTTTATGACTCTATGGAATGTACAAAAGAATTACTCCCTTTTTTGTAACCCGAACCACGCAAATAAAGTTGGTAGGCAATAGATACACACATACTCCCTCTTTGTGCTGGAGGCACCAACGTAGCAAACAATAAGTAGTAGACTCTGAGTGGAGTAGGGTTATGTTTATGTTACTTCTCAAACATTGAGAGACTGATTGTATACATGCTAGTACTTGCCATGAAGCTGAAATGGAACATATTTGAATAAACTAATGTCTGATAGAAGGAAGTACCGGTACTGGTATTATGAATTAAAATTCTGCGACATTTGCTTGTGTTTTGCAACAGCTTGTATTCAGTTTCGAATACTTAGCATTCTCTTAAGGGACACTGGAACTGAGGTTTGAAACTTTCAAAGTTTATAATTAATTTCTTTCAAATTCATTCATTAGTTCTTTAGATATTAATTTTCACTATTTTAAGTATATTAAATTATGCGTAAATTCAAAACATCCCTGATGCTTCAGAATTGTTTTTGCTTTTAAAAATCTTACATTTTATGATAAAGAAAACTGCGCATGGATTTTTAAATTTGCGAGTTGGTTCATGAGATAAAAAAATTTTCTTACAAAACATATTTTTTGCCTGATAATTTTCTTTAATTTTTAGAAATTAAAAGTTTGTCATGAAAAGTTTTCAATGAAGAGCTGATTCCATGCAGAGCTTTGTGTATTGCAATATGCTGGGTATTCTTGCAAAGTTTAAGGGGAGTTGGTCATTATCGCATGCAAAATAATGGTAAAAATAGCCTATTTTCAAGCAGTCATAAATATAATACTATTTATCAGAGGTGTTTCATTTTTGTTAGCTATGTGTGTATACACATTAAGCTTTAAAATGAAAAAGAATGATTACTCTAGAGTAAATCTTTATCCTCAAATTAACTTTTTTAATTAAGCACAATTTTTTTTATAAATTCGCTACATGTCTGTGATTAGGTACACTCTATTCACTTATTATAGCACATATTGAATTGAAAATTTGACCACTTACTGCTAATAGATACTAAAACATATCCTACTAAAATTATTCATGTGTCTGTAATATTATGGGCATAGGGCTTATAGCAATCATCATCGTCAATAAATTAAAAAGGAATTGAAGATTAGTATAAGCCCTATGCCCATAATATTACAGATATTTTAATAATTTTAGTAGGGTATGTTTTAGTATCTATTAGCAGTAAGTGGCCAAAATTTTAATTCAATGTGTGCAATGATAAGTGAATAGAGTGTACCTAATCACAGGTATGTAGTAAATTTTTATAAAAAATATGTTTAAATTCAAAAATTAATTTAAGGGTAAGATTTACACTAGATTAACCACTCTTCTTTCATTTTAAAGCTTAATGTGTAAACATATATCACTAAAAAATGAAAGAGCTGTGATAAATAGTATTACATTCATGACTGCTTGAAGATAGGCTATTTTTACCATTACTTTGCATGCGATAACGTCCAATTCCCCTTAATGTAAATTGGAGCAAATGGAAGCCATTGGGAACTTTATTATTCATCAAAAATGTGGTTTTGAGAAAATTCTATTTTTAGTGGGTGTAGCATTTTAGAACTGGTTGCTAAACCTTTAAAAGTAGTGGTCAGTGGCTAAATATAGGACAGAATGTTAAGCAAATGTATAAGGTAATTATTTATGTAAAAAAATATATTTATTTATTTTATTATTTTGGCCAAAAATTCAGTTGTGTCCCTTAAGACAGTTAATGAGTGTAATTCATCATTCTTCAGAAGTTTCAAAATATTTCTGGAGATTTATTTAATTAGAAGATACTAATAATATTCTGTAGAACTTCGAATATGAGAAAAGTGTATCTTCATTTCTGTCTCAACATTTCTGTAAGTAGTAAAACAATAAAACTTTAAAATTAAACATTCGGTTACATCATAGTCTGATGGAGTAGATATCAGAATTATACATTATTCAATTTACCGGTACTTATATGTATTTTCTCACAGATTACAAGCGATAAATGTTAATATTTAGAAACATTTCTGTACCGGTAAGAAACCTGAAAATTTGGCAAGGAGTGTAATAAGATCAATTATCCAAGGTGAAAATGTTTCCATAATATGCGCATTTAAATATTACATAAAATACATTGAAGATAGTTTTAGGCAGATCTATTGATCTGAAAAAAAGATTAAGCTATTCTACTCTTAGAAAAGTTAAGGGAGTAACAAATACACAACTTGATGCTGTTTTGTTTGTTTCTTCCCACTCCATCGTAATATTATAGATGAAGTACTTTGTAGCTCGACGCAAGTTCAAAGAAGCACTGAAACCTTACGATGTGAAGGATGTGATAGAGCAGTACTCGGCGGGTCATGTTGACTTGCTTGGCCGGGTTAAGAACGTACAACAGAGGTATTCAGCATTGTAGTCTCTGTTCGCCGCAGTCTGGAGAAAGCCTGAAACTGCGTCAACAGACCCATGCTATACAACAGTTTCTGAAGTTCACACTTACTTCGTTGTTGCTTTTCACGTTTGTTCACTTTTGCAAACGTTTTAACAACGTTTAAGTGAATGTTTTTTTGTGGTTGGTTTTACTAATGTGTAAATATGTCTTAAAGGTTATACGAATTTGCTGTGTAAGTTTATTATTTATATATCATATTAGAGATATAATTTGTATACATTTTGCAAATTTAAACTCAAATTCCATCGCAAACCTACATGCATAATATATGAATAATATTATATAATACATGAATTTCTTTGAAAAATCTTGAAATTATATGTTTCTCATTATTGGACACATTATGAAAAATACACCATATGCCAGGATCAAAGAAGGAAAGCTTAGATCTTACATACAGTAGATAGATAGGTCGGCCTTATAGGTTTTGAAGTTAACAACTTTTGTCAGGTTTACTACGCTGCCATCTAGTTGTTACATAAGGAGTCACGTCATAATTCCCATTTGAATTGCATTGACGTATATGTGTATTTGACCAAATTTCACAAGCATATAACATATATGAACGGATCAGACAAGTGTATAATAAAACTTTGACTTTAAGAGAGATGCGACTTTTGAAAAGAGGATGGAATACAAAGATCAGTATGTAGGACAATCACGGGAGCAGACTATGATATCATTAACTCTCAACTGTATGAGTCACTAAATATAATTTTATTTAGTGATTACATTCAAAATGCCAGAACCAAATTTCTAAAATCTGTAAGAACACATCCAAATCCATTGCTCAGTAGTTTAGTAATTTCTCGTGTTTAATGAATGAGTGATTTCTTGTAAAACACTTCACTCTTGATGAAAGTGTTTGAATGTAAATTGTATTTTTATACTGAATCATGTACTATGTTACATACATCTTGTAAAAGGTATGGGTCCATTTTGCGACCTGGTACTTAAATAAATATACAATTCTGAAGAAAAAAAAAATTGAATTGCATTAGCGACTGTACTGCCATCTCATGTTCGTTTACGGCGGACAGATGGCGATCCTGGCAGTTGTTCTCTTCAAAGTGCAAACGAATTTAACATAGTGATGACCTATCAGTTACATATATGATCTAGAAGGAAAGGAACATTTTATTTTATAAATTTTTTCAGGATTTAGTCATATAGCTAAATATAATGTAAGAAATATATGGAAAACTAAAATTTTAGTTTGCTGTAACCAAAAGTTAATGATAAAGGTCCTTTAGTGTTCTCCTATGTCCTACAATGACTCGAGTTTTGGATGTTTTTTATCAACAGTAATCTTACTAGAGGTTTTGATTTATCTAGAGAAAATCAAAACTTAAGTGGGATTTAATTGACTGTTGCACGATACAACAAAATGTATAAAGATTAGAAAAAATAAAGTACTCTAATGCAATATAATATTAATTGACTTACGAAAATACTAAACAGTCTTCAAATGTATTTTTCTACCATCTCATCATTACAAATATTACGCTAGATGGCAGTAGTATATTATGATTAACTGTTCTCAGTAGTGTGTTATGATTAACTGTTCTCTTGTTACCAATAGGCTTTGTTGATTTAGTTTCATTTTTATTGAAACAGTAGCATTCCACTTCAATTATCAATATATATTAAACAATCTCTGATATGTGACTATCCATAATCTCATACAGCAGAAGCTATAACATAACCTAAATAATATAAACAAGGTAAATGATAGAAAAGTTTTAATTATGGTTGATGAAATAAACATGAATCATTTTAAAAGGTACAATTATTGAAAGTACAATGTTGTCAAACAAAGAAACAAATGCTAGGGAATGATATAAACCAAATGCTAGGGAGGTGATAACAATTTTAGGATAAGTAGACATGATTGGTTGAAACACTTTGTTCCGTGCCGTTTTATTGGTCAAAAGTAGTATGATGTAGTAAAAGTGTAATACTCAACACAAAATTCAACTGTTAATTTAACAGATTTATCATTTCAAAAAATTTCTATTAACTTTCAAGACATAATTACGTAACATATTAGTAAATGACCACAGCTATATAGGAGAGTTTTGATTAGAGCAGATCTGTTGCAGAGGATGGGTTCTGTTACCGCTTCCCAGGTGGCAGCTGATGTATCCCAGTGAAAACAGCCATGTGCCGTGTTCTTTGAGCAGTGTTTCTAGATCCAACAGCATACCATGTGTAAAACATTCTTTCCTAGGGATGCCATTCAATTTCTCGGAGTTTCACAAGTTCATTATTCAGTTATATACCGTACAATTGAATAGATTCACTTTGTTTACTGATTTTTCATACAGTACCGTACTTAATACGTTCCCTTATAAACATATTACAAATAGTATCATGTAAGATTTCATATAAAAGTTTACATCTTATGGTGGAGGTACACCAAGGGCTAAGTGGGCTATGCCAATAAAAAGAATTAGAGCTTCGATGTGTCACTTCTAATTGATGATGCTTGGGCAAATGACACAAAGTCAAGTAGATTTAACCACCATTAGATTAAAAACAAACATTTAATAGAAGATTGAGAGAAATATTTTTATAGCAGGTATTAGTCGGAAATTTTTGCAACAGTGGTTCTTAATTCCAGTTTATAGACAGTCTGATCATAACCTATAAAAAAAAATAGGGATACCATATAGGCCTAGTAGTGCCTGCTGACAGGTCTGTTATATTCTCAAATCAGTGGCGGTTCCTCGGGGGAGGGAAGGGAGGAACTTCCTCCTCACATTTTCTTCTTTTGAAAGTAAATACCAAATAAAATATGTGCCTTGAAATTCGAGGAAGATTCGATAATTTTTAAGTTCACAGCTATATGAAAAACTCGGTTTATCGAGTTTTAAACGACGCGCGCTCATGTGCTGTAGAAAACTGTGAGAAAGATGCGAGATTGTCTGTGTAGAGGAAAGGCACTCCATTCCTCCTCTACTGCAGTTAACACACATAGACAACAGCGCACAAGCGGCCAGAGAAAGAAGCAGAGTTTTAATGCACGTAATGAACGGAGAGGGAGGAGATCCTCCTCTGAATCAGCGCATGGGCGGGAAATAGAAACCGACTGGTCGTGCAGCAAGCTCGCTACCGCTGCCACCTAACAATGCTGCATTCAACCAGACTATAACACATCTAGGAGGAGACGACACAAAAACAGTTTTAATGCAACGCTATGAAAGACACCATGTAAACTTTTTTAAAATTATAAATCAAAAATATTATTCATTGCACTTTATATAGGCTACTATTCATGGTTTGAAACTTTCGTGGATATTTGAAAGTTAAATTGGGGTTTATGTAAAACAAAGAGGACGTAGTTCTACGTAGTTGGCCCTGAAATTCACTTCTATTCATTGTTTACTAGACAGGGCAACAACCAAGTTGTCAGTTTCGTACAAATATATTTGAAACTGAAAGTAGGTACTCCAAACTACATCATTTTTAATATAAAAAATTAATCAGCCACCGGCAGCTTTGAACAATAATGATAGCATGACTTTACAAGGACTGACATTCTTCAAAAGCATGTGATACTGAACTTGTAAAATGTACATGTGGCAACACAGACCACGTGGGTGGGTGCAGTGTTCTCGCTTTCCTCAGATTATTTCCCATTCCCATTTCTATTTCCGTAAAACGGTTCCGGTTACGAGTTAGTAGCTAGTCTCTTCCAACACGTGTAATGCTGTAGTGTGCTCGAAAAATGCTACGAGGTTGTGAATTTCCTTGTAATTGTTAATTTGTGCAATTATTCAACAATGAATGGAAGTGAGAACATAATATATTTTGGACAATTTAGGATACTCAGTTTACAAGAACAGATTATCGCTATACAGAAGGGAAGGCCAACCCCAACACTACCTGGTCTTACATGTATGCATGTATGCTAATTTGTAGCATGTTTCATTCAAGAAGGTGTCATTTCGTGCTGTTAACTTCTTTCCTCCTCTTAAGAAATATGCAGGAGCCGCCACTGTCTCAAATATAGAAATAGGTAAAAGAGACTTTCCTCGATCATACCAACATAACTTAGGTAACATTACGAAAGTTTCACGATAGTGTAGGCCTACACTGGAATTTTTTTATAAGTAAATGTTAACATCACAATATGCGCCTTCCATATGCTTTATATATAGGCCTACGAATCTGTGACAGTTAGTTTAGGTTTCTTTAGGCTTGTGGTATGTCTTGCATATACGAATCTGTGACAGATTAAGTTAGTTTAGATTTTTCTTATGCCTTTTACGTTTTTTGGTACCGGTAGATAAAAGGCGAGTTTTTGTCTGAGAAACAGTGACATACCTATTAGGTTTGGTTTGTTCAGGCTCTTTTTAAGCCTTCCATGTACGTTTTTTGATAGATAGTTCTGTCCAGAAATCGAACCCCATTTGGAATGTTAGAAACCGGGCCTTTAAGAATTAGGAAGCCGTGTCATACCACAGAATAATGGACGGCAATAATGGTACCGGTAGGTACCAGTGGCGTAGCATGAAATTTTGAGCAGGGGAAGCTAACTAAAGTTGTCTTTCATGCAGTATGAGAAAACGTATTACAAAAATACAGTCTTAAATAAATAGTAGTCAATTTCAAGTCAGCAGTCGAAGATTGGTTGGAACATCGTAAGTAACATCAATAAGGCATGACCTGAATTGAGACGTAATAAAATATGATTTCACGGTTTACACATATCTCTTAACAAATAGACATGTATACGTATAACATTAGCTCACTCCCTGTCATACTTAGAGAAATCACAATATTAGTATCGTTACGTAAGTATGCGTCTGTCTTTTGGTTGTGTCCTTCATTGACAGCAAGGGAGTCGGTCATTTGTTTTTTAAATCACACTTTTGTTCGTAAGTCAGTCTTGATAATACAATTGTCCTAAAAAATTCAAGTAAATTAGTGTCAGGAACTGTTATTTCGCTCATTATTTATTATATCAGCCACAATGCACACTAACACTTCAACTGAACACAACTGACGAATAGGGATAACTCGGAAACTACTTATTTTAAATGTTAAAGCTAGCTTCTTTTCGAGCCTTCCGACTAGGGTAGTTTAAAAGGGATGGAAAATGTGCGGGGTTGATTACACAGAAGAAACCGGTCTGCTTGGAAGCTGGTGTGTGCAGGCTTCTTGTTTACTGCTGCATCTCAAATCATCCTGAGCTGCCGCATCACAACATTTAAAGCGTAAATATAAATTCTATTAAAATTGATAAATCATTTTCTCCATAAACTACAGGTTTATTATGAAATCATTATTAACTGGGGAAGCTAAGCTTTTTAACTTACATTGACGCTACGCCACTGGTAGGTACATTGGAAATAGTTGCGAAAACAAAAGAAATAGATATCATTGTAACAAATACATGCAATCTGTCAGTCTGCACTAGTATCCCCAAAAAATAGTACCGGTACCTAGATGTTAGGAGATAGGTAAATTTAAGTTATGGTACTTGTAGTCATAATCATGTAACTTGTAATTGAATAATATAATTTGGATTCAATAGAACATAGTTTAAAATAACAAGAAGCTAGTTGCATCTTGAAGAGAATTTATGGGACAAGCACAATATAATATAAATAGGCGTAAGTGCCAGTAGAATTCTAACATAAAATTAATTATATAATGTAAATTGCAAATAAAATTCAATTACTACAATCAGCATAAGTTATTGATATTATGTCACCAAAAACATATCTGCGTAACTTTATTGACAATCTACATTGATTTCTTGCTTATTGGAATTAAATAAATGGCAGTTGCAATTATTATTTTAATATATATATCTTCTAATACTCGTTTTAAAAAAAATGAATAATGAATCACTAGAAATTGAATGGTACCCCTCACCTGTTAGCACCGTCACGTGTTATGGTCTGGGCTTGTCTGAACTCCGATCTATGTGTGTGTGTGACTTGTGCCAACAATATGACATGCTATGGAATGCAATGATTGATCCATGTCTGGTTTTGTTAGTGCGTCTCGTCATGTGATGCTGCAGTATAACGTCTTCACTGCTATTCTTCTTCTGTGTTATGGTCTTTAGCAATGGTTGCCAACACACAAAGTATGCCTTATTAATGTTCACGTTTTTATAATCTTCATTGTATGTAAACCTGAAACAGGTGCACATTATGAAGTAACAATTCTTCCTTCACAAAATCGTTTTCAGTAAATTTTACCTGTTTTTTTAGGAAACTGTCTGCATTAGTCTTGAATTATTTTAAATTCTTAGTTCCAAAATTATGTATTAATCTTAATGCAATTGTTGATCAAAATGAAACTTAATTCATTGAAATCTGTACAGGTTATGTTAATCTTTGAAATGATATTGTTACAATATAATATATTTTTTTTTCCAAATGGTACATGTGCAGATTACATATTTTAAAAAATAATACACAGTTGACAACAGAATTTAAAATATGGATGGAGAACAACGTTAAATTAATTATATAACTTAGATTACCAGTAACTTAAACAGAACAAATTGTATTACGCCATCTTATACTTTTCACTCCTTATCTGTTTTCAGTTTGATCTGTGTGTGCGAAATGTAATGCTTATTTGTGTGTGTTTTGTGTTGAAATAACTTAAAATATGTATGAAAATATAAAAATCATAGTCTGGCTTTTGAAATGAATTCTCTTTCCACCAGAAGAATTAAATATTCAGTACCATTAATGACACATACTTTCTCATTACACATTTTATGCAGTAATCAAGATGCTGGTAACCAATATAAACTAACAGTGTTATTGTTAAGACATTGTTCTTCTTCCACACACCTTTCTTGTTGCTGGTTTACAAAGCAAAACCACACTGTTTACCTGTTACCTGCTACGGTACCACTCACATAATATCAAATAGAGTAATTTTCACTCATTGATTGACTGCAGTCTTCCAACCTATCTTGCAAAGGGGACTGTCTGTCTATCTTGACTTAAAGCCTCGTTCACACTTTGTCACTTGATTCGACGAACTTGAAAATTGTGAACTATGTTTCAAGTTGACTGGAAGTCAAGTAACGGCTTGAATTCAAGTTTCAAGTGAAGTTGAATCCCTTTCTACTTTTAACTTGACTTGAAAGGACACTTGAAACAACTTGAAGAGTGTGAACTTCACTTGATAACTTTAATTCAAGGGGAAAAACGTGGGAATTTAAATTAACAGTTGTTTTAAGAGTGTTAAATTAACAGCTGATTGTTTTTCTGTTCTACTGGGAACGTAAAAATAATAGGGAACAATTGTAAGTGAAATAATGACCAAATATTTGCGTTTCTGAAGTTGTATAAAACTCACGAAGGCTTATAGAAACTGCAAAGTTTCGTGACTGAAATCCAAAGGAAGTTGCCAAGGAAGGAATAGTTCATTGAAGAATTGAACAGCAGAGATTTTAACTTGAGCACAGGTGAGGTATGAAAGACAATTAAAAACTATTAAACTGTAGATAGAGAAGAAGTGAGGTAGAAAGAAGGGATTAAGAAAAGTGTTGCTTGAAGAGATGACATTTATCAGCCGAAACTGGCGTAGTTCAATGTGGCTGATAGATTTTTGGGGGGGGGGGGAACTGTAACAGCTTCAAGATAATCGTTTTGAATTGTGGTATTGCTGCTTATATTTTATTAAATTTACATTAAGAATTATTAAATCTGCTTGAAGATTTCACTTATTCTATTTGTAATGGTCAATGGTCATGTCTCTTACTAATCCAGTTCTTAACCCATAAATGAACAACGCTTCTTTCATTCTTCAATATCTTTATCATTTTCCTGGCACAGAGGTTTGCTACTACAGAAATTCTTAATTGCACAACTTCCATCGACGCCATTTTATCGTACTTGAAAACAAAATAACTTGAATATATCTGAACTGCGACTTGAATTCAGATTACTTGATCTTGAATTCAAGTTACTTGAAAAGTGTAAATGAGGCTTAACAGATGTCACAATACACAATGAAAGACTGTTTTGTGCGAAATAATTTTGTTGTTTGGGAAATAGGTACTCGTGATGATGTCTGTTCTTTATTTTATTTCTTCCGAAATCTTGATGAGCACATATAACACTTTCCCCCCCCCCCATTTCATAAATGGTTTAATTTATTTTGTCATGGGTAAACCACTTAGATGATTTAAATATGGATGCTTTTGTCTTTGAACTGTTCGATTTCAGGCACAACTATTCTTTTGATCAGTGATTTCCAAATTGGGGATCGTGTAAAGAGCTGAGGAGATTGTGAGATGATTTACAAAATAAAACAAAAAACGCCTTATTAACATACACAGAAACATAAGCAACTTTCAACACAATAAAAATAAGTAGTTATACACTAAAGTAAAAAAAAAATATTAATGCGACAAATGTGCCTGTTTTTCAGGAAGTATCTCTCAAATTTGGACTCTGTATTTGATACACACATAATGATATCACTTTCAAGTTCAATGAGATTTATCTTCTTTCATTTAATATAGCTTATTTTGCATAAATATGAGGTTGCAAATCTTATAAAAAAAAATAAGAGCTTTTTTTTTTGCAAGTTCGAGGTATTCATGCATTCTTTTGATCCAAACTGATTTACACTCTGCGAAAAGTCTAGTTTCAACATTCCTTCAGTAGGTATGTACAGTACATATTTAAACGAATTTTTCATTTTTTTGTTTCACTTATTTTTTTTAAATTTCAGCTAGTTGAACGCAACTGTCTAAAAATGGATTTAATGTCCATCTGTGACTATCGTATTGTGTCTTCCGGAAAATACTCAAAAAGCTGTTATTTAGAATTGTGCAAACTTAATTTAGCAAAGTAATTATTATTAATTGGTCCTACAGAATTATCTGTTATGGTTATTATTAATTAATAACGGAGAAAAATTCGCTCCTGCCCCGGGAATCTAACCCAGGACCCCCAGTTCTACGCACTGGATGCTCTACCACTGAGCTACACCGAGGCTCAATCCACAACACCGTATCAAAAATAGCCACAAAGGAGAAAGATTCGATCCGGTGCTGTGGATTGAGCCTCGGTGTAGCTCAGTGGTAGAGCATCCAGTGTCGGAGCGAATTTTTCTCCTTATTAATTAACAAACTTAGTATTTGCTGTGTCATATGTAGGTAAATTTTCTACAAGTTCTTTAATGCACTGGGGCATTTCTTTTGTCAAGTGATGTAGACCAGAAATAAAGTTTCTTTATAAATCCTTTGTTTTTATTCCTGGTTGTTATGTTAACATCTCGGCATTGCAAACTATTATTCAAACCATTTGAGCGTTCGATAATATCAGCAAAGTAGGCTGATCTTCATATAGGGTCTAACTATATTTTTTTCTATTTTGGTGATTCTTTGGGTGGTCTAACTATATTTTTTTTCTATTTTGGTGATTCTTTGGGTGGTTTCCACTAATTTTTAATAAAATTATCGTTGTTTTCAATTTTACAGGAGTTTGTATTTTTCGAATGGGGTTTAAGTACCCTACCAGTTAGGCAGATGGTGGGAGGTGTGGCATACTGAATAGTCTCGCACAAATGTGGGTCGCACCTTAAAAAAGCTTGGGAACAACTGCTTTAAAAAATAGTTATTATTCTGAACGAAATATTTTTAGAATATAAAGGTTTCAGTTTCATCTAGCTTTATTTATTAGGTATTTAGGAAATATCAGGACATTCATTCTACTATAGAATAATCTTGAATTTTAATTGTAGCACCACACAATAACAAATAACGTATTTTCTTGCTCTTGTTGCCTCATATTTTTTAAGGAAGAAGCATTATCTAATAAAAGTTGTAGTCGATTTTTAAGGTTTCTTTAACCAGTTACAAGAAACATTTTGAACAAAAGAAAGTAAAAAACTCTTGTGGAAATTCATAGAGATTTATCAATCGATTCAGGCAATTGGCACAGTTGAGTTCAATCTATGTCAAGTTTGGAGGAGTGTCTTTCCACTGCCTCATGGAGCAATGGGAAGGAGGTAAATAAGAGGTGTGTTAAAAAATATCGAACCTTAATTTTTCCCGTATAAACAAATGAAGCGCGTGAGATGTGTAGGGGACATTCATGCATATGTGTGAATTCTTTCCCGCCAGCAGAAAGCGTCAGTCATTGGTAGTTGGTGTATAAAAGGGAAAGCGTAGTGAGCACCTGTTGGATTGTCAAATGACGAAATGACTTGAGCAGCGATATTGAATCAAATTTTGTCAAAAGCTTGGAGATGCCCAAGTGGAAACCTTTCAGGAACGATACCATGAGCTTCTCACTGATAAAGGAGTGGTACAACCGCTTCAAAGATGGCCGCACATCAGTGGACAGCGAACCACATCTCAGTAGACCAGCGATGTCAAGGTCAAGAGCACGCAGACGGTACTGCGTGCGATCAAGCGCTCACTGCTTGCAATGAATCTATTCTACAGACAGCAGCACTGAATAAAAAGGGGTGAGCAAAGTAAACTTTATTGCCTTATCACTGGAAGATTAATTAAACTGGTTTTAAATAATAGATAATGTATTACATTTATACAAGACAACAAGAAATCAGAACATGTTCTGTAGAGTGTATGAATTAAAAAATAGTAGGATACTATAAATAATATACATAGCTTCTTCTTCGTCTTAACTTATATAGTTTCACAAAATAGCTAGAATAATTAATTTTATATAATTATCAGTTACGGTAACAGCTAGAATATAATCAATTTTTATATAATAATTTATATAACTAGTATAAAAACACTGTTTTCCTGTTTTAAACTTACCAATACAAAAGTAAAATAAATTACAGGACATTATGCATATGGAAAAATGAAATAATAGGCCTGCGACAAATAATAAACTTAGTATATTTTCTTTATCTTAGCGGTTTTAGATAATGTGGCCTACATAATTAATTGCTTTGTAACTGTTACATACTTAATAATGTACTTATTATATGAACAGCACATTTTAGAAACAAATTTAAATTTCTGATTTCTCGCCTAATATAGATATTTTTGTTCTTGTTTTTGCCGACACCAACCTTCTTATGTCCGGGGAAATTATGTTTCCTGCAACATGACCTCAGTTAATAATTTCAGGCGTTTCACATTGCTTCTCTTTGTAACTAAATGCTTTCCATTTATCAAACAAAAAACATTATCTCCTCTTTCACTCTTAAGAAGTCAAGCGTCCCATCAGCCTGAAACTTACTGAACGACTTCTTCCTCAAGGTCTTATGTACAACCCTTGAGTTCATCAGTGACTTGCATCTGCATGCCGTACATGCTCTGAACAGTGCATATGGGCGATGAGGCACGCTTATGCTCTCGTTGACATCACTGTAGTAGACCCCCAACAAGCCAAAATGAAGCAATGTCAGTGACCAAGTGCGGATGGTCATGCAGGATCGTCGTATTACATTCCGAGAACTTGCGGACGAGATGGGGGTAAGTGGATTGGTACATTCAATTTTGACCAGATCTGTGGGCAGCGACAACTTGACAGCTCCATCACGATAATGCACCCTCCCATTTTTCGCATCTGATTTAGACTGTCTTGACCAAACACAGTATTCCCATGATTCGTCAGACTCCCTACCAGTGGCGGTTCCTCTATGGAACAGAGGGAACAGGCTGTTCCCTTCCTCCCTGCCCCCTTAACTGAGATTGTGAGATATGTCTTCATTATAATGGATAGACCTACTTGCAGTTTTCGAAAAGCGAAAACAGCTATCGTTAGCAGGCTTATTGCAGCGAAGTGCAAACAACTCGAGCCCTTCTCGCCTGCTGTGCGTGATGATGTGAGTGGGAGTCTCAAGCAGTGTTTCCTCCGAAGCAGGCTCGAGTGGACACGAAATTACCCGAGTATCGTTGGAAGCTGTAAAGTTACCTCTTCCCTCGCGGAGTACTGAGGAGTGTGGAATATACTGTTTCATCAAGCTAGTTTATTTATATAGTGATAATTCGGAAAACAATTAAGTTCGAAGAGTTTTTCGTGTGACATAATAATGTGTGTGAAATTATACAATAGTTCCTAAAAAAATCCGTACGATTTACATATTCGCGGCCTGAGTTAAATCTGACGAAATACTGGCAATGGAACAGGTGACTCCTGCCTGTTCCAGCTTCAAAGAGAGAGAGCGCGAGCGTCATGATGCGAACCAAGACAGCGAGTGTTGTGTTATCGATCAGCAGAAGTCGAGAGCGTTTAGTTCGATAAATTTTGCTGAGAAAAGCGCGGTTATTTTGAATGGCAAACCTACTCCTCTCCTTACAGAACTTAAAACTAGAACAAAATCTTATACAAGACATTTTCAAAATAGTTACTGTAATTCTGTGAAATGGTTAACTGGGTGCTCGTCAAGCGGTAAATTGTAGGTTTAATTTAGGTTTATTTATTTTTAGTTAACGGTGTTATATATTTAGGTTTAATAATAATAACGATAATATAATATCATTAATTTGTTTTATATTAACATACTCTTTTTCTAATTAAGTTGTAAATGAAGTAAAAAAAAAAGAATTGATAATGTTGCTACATCATAATACAGATTATTATTATTATTATTATTATTATTATTATTATTATTATTATTATTATTATTATTATTAGTGTTGTTTCTGACCTGTTCCCCATCGAGAAATAGCACTGCACGCCACTGCTCCCTACTGCCCCGACATTGCTCCATGTGGTTTTTGGTTATTCCCCAAGTTGAAAATGCCACTAAAAGGCACCCAATTTGAATCAAAAGAAGACATAATGTGGAACGTAATGGTCCAGCTGAACATCATTCCAAAAGATGAGTTCCAAAAGTGCTTCCAACAATGATGGAACTGTTGGGAGAAGTGTGTGCATTACCAAGGCGACAACATTGTAGGAGATTAGAGTAAATGTATTGTGTATGAATAAATGTATTTTTGTCGACCAAGGTTCAATATTTTTTAACACACCTCGTAACTCTACATTTGTCGAATTTTTTAACTACAATAATAATTTTGGCATAATTGTAAAATAAAATATAGGAGACTTGTGAATTTGCAAAGAGAAGCACAGCTGTGTGACAGTAGTCGTCAAAATTCATTATTTGGTATAAGTTTAAGTAAGCTATCGTTTTCATTTGTTACTGCGTAAAATTTATTTTGACCAATTCTGTGCCATTTAATTGATACAGTTTACTGTAATTTTAATCTTATAAAAACAAACTGCGTATGAGAAATCATAAATTAAATCGTATCCATTGTTAGAGATAAAGAATATCAGCTCCTTGCAAATAAAGAAATTAAATGCATTATTAAGCATTTTTAGGCTATTTTTTTAATTGTACAATGATTCAATATTGCCGAAATTTTCTAATCAAATTATGTAGTTCGCTTAAAAAAATTAACGCAATTATGAATTATTCAGGGAGCAATCGCCCTGGTTGGCAAGTTGGTATAGCGCTGGCCTTCTATGCCCAAGGTTGCGGGTTCGATCCCGAGCCAGGTCGATGGCATTTAAGTGTGCTTAAATGCGACAGGCTCATGTCAGTAGATTTACTGGCATGTAAAAGAACTCCTGTGGGACAAAATTCCGGCACATCCGGCGACGCTGATATAACCTCTGCAGTTGCGAGCGTCGTTAAATAAACCATAACATTTCTTTCTAACATTCAGGGAGCAATGTATTTGGTTATTGGAGGTAAAATAATTGGCCTCATTTAAGATGGTGTGTATTATTTCAGAAGCTGATATACAGAGTGGGTCAAAAGTCGCTTTACCCAATATTCGTTCTTAGGTTTTATACTTATACACACATACTTGAATAAACGAATACCTGGTGTAATAAGTGATGAGTTGACAACCAAGTTCGTGCCTCAACTGTTTTTCCGATGTCATTTCTTGTTATTGTTGTTTTGTTTTATTGTGTTGGGTTGCATCTTTAAATATAAGGAAATGTTTGGAGAAAACGACTTTTAACTCATTCTGTACATACAGAGTGGGTTAAAAGTCGCTTTTCCCAAACACTTTCTTACATTTAATTACATTCAACTTACATTTGACTACACATTCCTTTACAGATTTTGTTCAAAATGGAGACTCTGTTTCTTTCTTTTTTTTTTTTAATTCTTCTTTGATTTTGATGCAGTATCGGACTTCTTGTGTCCCTGACTGAACTTTTATGTTCTTATTCCTTGTGTTTTTACTTTAGAATCTCTTCTTCGAACAAATTCGAAGACGTTGATGTCCTTGAAAAAGTTTGGACATTTGTTTGTGCTTTCTTACACTGTATCACAATACCACCAGTTAGATTTTTACCCAATATCGAAAATAGCCATTTTCGGCGTTCTATACAGTCTGAAGTCGTCTACATTATAGTCTCCAATTACTCTGTTTCTCAATACATCATTTACAACGTTTAGACACTGATTTACAGATGGCAGAACATAACTCACGATTTTCATCGATTTTCACTAATGACTGTTTGATCATCTGTTACAATTGATGCAGATTCTGAACATCAGAAAATCTTGTCTCAAAGTCTGCTGTCACAAATGCTGTGTTCTTACTATGCTTCCACCAACATTGTAGCACAAAAACACGCTGTTCTGGGATTAATTTGCGATTCATTGTAAGAAACTAGCAGTTATTGTATAGAGATTCAACCCAACACAATAAAACAAAACAATAACAAGACATGACATCGGAAAAACAGTTGACGCATGAACATGGTTATTACTCTTATTACACCAGCTATTATCTGTACTTAGCCACGTTATCTGTATATGTGTACAAGTATGAAATCTAAGAAAGAATATTGGGGAAAGCGACTTATGACCCACCTTGTATATCAAGGTGGCAATGAAGATAGGCCTGTAATGAATTTGGAATTTTAAGTTCAAGATATCTAGAGATGTCACCATTATAAACTGTCTAATTCCATACATATTTTCCAGCCATTAAATGGCTGTATTATCTAGGCCTACTTTGTTTTTGGTCGAACTACAGTATATTATGTTCATTGCACATACAGATTGGTTTCATTTTTTATTTATAATACTCTACTTGTCGGGAATTGATAAATAACAGTAGTTATTTAATAACTACAAATATGAAACAATGAAATGGTATGAATATTGAATTTTATAAGGTGTGCCTGGTGTTGGAAGCCATTAATCTTTAGAACTAATAATACTGCAAAGCTTTCTTTTGTTCTGAAGCTAGCATGAGCAAGAGAAATAATCGCACTTCAGTTCATTTTTTTCTCTATTGTTATATTTGTATTTCAGAATTATGATGGGATAATGCTAGAATGATTTTAACAAATGCTAGAAGTAGAATTATTTTATTTTGATAAAGACTGACTTGGAAGCACAATTCAGTGTAGATCATTAGGATAAGTGGAGTGTAACATAATTTCTTTTATCTTAAGAGTGTTTTTTGTGTGCGCGTGAGTGTGTGTGTGTGTGTTTACGCGTGTTTGCACATTTTGTGGGGCACATTTCTCCGAAATTTTTAGTATATCATATGACCGTTTTGTATTATTAAAAATTAAAATATTTTTCACATAAACAGGTTCTGAATTGAAACTACTGAACGATTCTGCACGTCAAAAATAGAGAAAATTATGAATCCATTTGTTCTTAGCATTACACGAAAATCTGCATGATGCTTCTAAAGATAAAGTAACGTTTATATTTTTATTCCAGTACGGTAGTTCACATAATTCGCTGAAATTCTGTATTTCAGTTCATTTTAACAGTTTTAGAATAAATGTACTGTCCATACTTCTAGTATATAATAATTTTACTGTGTGTTCTTTCTTATTTTTGCATTCTTTCATCTTTTGAGAGAATTAGTCTGAAAACTTTAGTACCGGTACCGTAAAGCAGGGTGACTTTGAATGCCGAGGTGACTTTGAACAGTAATTTAGCACCTTTCTAAATTAAATGCTGTACCCAATTGCGATAAAACTGTTTAAGTTGTCAATAAACTAGTTCAGTTTTTTCGCAATAGGTACATCATTTAATTTAGAAAGGTGCTAAATTACTGTTCAAAGTCACCTCGGCATTCAAAGTCTCCCCACTTTACGGTACCGGTAATTGTTTGCGATTATTACAATAATAAATAATTAATATATACGTATATTTTCAAATATCAAAATTAAACGTGTTTTGTTGGCATGTACTATTTTGAAATACTGTTTGAAATTCTAGCTTTCATTTATTCAGAAACTAGGCTAAAATGTAATTTTAATCCAAGGATAATAAAAGATAAATAAATATGTACATTATAATTAACTAGTTACCGGTAATGAAATATGTATATTACTAAGGGTTTAGGTGCACTTTTTGCTCATTTGCATCTCTGATTAGAAGCATTCTGTTTATTTTCTACTCTACTGCACGGAAAAGCCAATTTCCAGTTTTATTTCACTCAAACTTTAAAACTGATTGTTGGCAGAAAACGTGGATTAAGCAAATAATTTGCACAAGGAAACATGACAACTGCAAGAAGTGACATGCAAGTTTCTTTGTTGTGTTCAAACACTTCTTATGTAATGTTCTTTTGTTTTTTGTGTTATGTCTCTTCGTTGGTGTGGTTTGTCGTGTGTCTCACGGTTACGAATGGTGTTTATTTATTGTCTTGCCCGTAGCTGAAGTATTTTGTGGCACGTAAGAAGTTCAGAGAAGCTCTTAAACCTTACGATGTTAAGGATGTGATAGAGCAATATTCATCTGGGCATGCGGATCTCTTGAATCGAGTTAAAAATCTGCAATTCAGGTAGGTTCATTAAACAATTCAATGTTGCTTCAATTTCAACAACCAATACATATCTCAATGTTCTGTTGAAGAGCTTCCTTTTCCTCACTTCTTAAGGTACAAAATAATATTGCACACATTCTATCAAATTGCACTGTTTTCCTAAGAACAACTCATAGAAATTCGTATGATATATAAATGCAACAAATTGTTTTGTTCGTATAATGACGTGGTTCATAAAAAAGAATTTATCTTTATACTTTTTTTATACATTTTATGTTAATTTTCAACACTCTTTTGTTTCCGAATGCTGTGCCACATAGTGGCCATTTAATATTAAAAAATAGGTTCTACACCTTTTCCAGTTGTATTTCATAAAATATCGATTGTATTTCAGATTTGTCAATTCAATTTCAGATAGTATTAGTTGTACAGGGTGCGGCAAAACATCCTCCCAAATTTAAAGTTTAAATAAAAAACAGATGGATCAAAATAAAGAAACTGGTATGAATGGTATCTTAACAGTGCGAATTTTTCATTTTTTGAATAACGTGTCTCTCAAGTGCTGTCCTTCACTATCAATGCATTGTTGAATGCGACTTCGGAAATTCTGCATCACTCTAACTAGAATTTCTTGAGGAATAAGACCAATTTCTTCCTGTATTGCATTTCTTGGGTCTGGCAAAGTCCTCGGCCGATGTTTGAACACCTTAAGATGCCCCCATAGAAAAAAATCTTATGGTGTAAGGTCTGGTGATCATGCCGGCCAGGGGACGTCGCCACGTGAAGAAATTAAGCATCCGGGAAACATCTGAGTAGCGACAACGGAATTACCACTTACCAGAAATGATACCACAGCATAAGCTCGTTCCTCACCTGTCCATGACATAGTTGGAATTCGTTACAGATTACAATTTGTACTAATTGAATGTCAATTCCGTGTATTCAATGTCCTATTCAATTCTTGTTGTTTTGCGCATGTCATTTGATATCGCTATAGTCCACACCTGTGGAGTAACGGTCAGCGCGTCTGGCTGCGAAACCAGGTGGCCCGGGTTCGAATCCCAGTCGGAGCAAGTTATCTGGTTGAGGTTTTTTCCGGGGTTTTTCCTCAACCCAATAAGAGCAAATGCTGGGTAACTTTCGGTGTTAGACCCCGGACTCATTTCACCAGTATTATCACCTTCATATCATTCAGACGCTAAATAACCTGGATGTTGATACAGCGTCGTAAAATAACCCAATAAAATTAAAAAAAATATATCGCTTTGGCAACGCATGTCAACCTAAATTTCCCACTGTTTAGATATGGTACAGTTCATATTAATACAGTTTCCTTATTTTGATCCATCTGTCCTTTATTTAAACTTTAAATTAGGGAGGATGTTTTGTCAATTGTATTTCAGATGGTATCAAATGTATTTCAGATTTGTCAATTGTATTTCAGATGGTATCAAATGTATTTCAGATTTGTCAATTGTATTTCAGATGGTATCAAATGTATTTCAGATTTGTCAATTGTATTTCAGATGGTATCAAATGTATTTCAGATTTGTCAATTGTATTTCAGATGGTATCAAATGTATTTCAGATGGTATCAAATGTATTTCAGATTTGTCAATTGTATTTCAGATGGTATCAAATGTATTTCAGATTTGTCAATTGTATTTCAGATGGTATCAAATGTATTTCAGATTTGTCAATTGTATTTCAGATGGTATCAAACGTATTTCAGAAAATAAACAATGCATTTAAGATTGCATAGTCACTTTTATTTCACAAAATAACAAATGTAGACCTACTTGAGATTTTAACATATATTTAAAAAAAAGGAAAATGAATTTTAAAAATCCTCAACTCTATTGCATTTAAGTATCCGACACCATTCACCATAGCTAAAGCTGCAGCTTGATGAATTGTATTGTGTTGTACTGCATGAGCACAATCACCACCAACAATATTATGTGTGTTACTTCAACAATTTTACTCTTTACAGTAGGTAAATTAGCCTACAACACCAGGAGCTATGACGTCAGGAATTCCAAGATGGGTTTTTACGTACGTCTTCACTTTACACCAAATGATCTCGATTGGATTTAACATTGGAGAATAAGGTGCCAACCATAACCTCTGAATACAAACGATATTTCTGAAATACAATTGACAAATCTGAAATACAATTGATGTTTTCTGAAATACAATTGATATTATCTGAAATTGAATTGACTAATCTGAAATAAAAATGATACTATCTGAAATTAAATTACAAATCTGAAATACAATTGATGTTTTCTAAAATACAATTGATACCGTACTATCTGAAATTGAATTGACTAATCTGAAATACAGATGACAAATATAAAATACAATGAAATACAACTGGAAAAGATGTAGTATGTTTGTATTTCATTTCATTAATATCAAAATTAAAGGTTTATAAAGAGAAGTCTTTAAATTTTAAATACTAAAATTGAACTTATTCTCATTCTTAACATACAATCAAACTCCACGTGAATTAGTAACCACTCCATTGTAATATAGTCGTGTTTAGGGAAAATAGTAAAATAGTGTATGTGAAATTCTGTGAACCAAATTTCAATTACTATTTTCTGGAACTAAATTTGATTACTTGATTTTAGCTTAATTTCTTCAAAGCCACTTAGAACTGAAAATATAAATTATTACAATTTTACTCAAAATCATATTAATTTTTAATGGTGTACTTCATTAGTTTAGTCTGAGATAGGTATTCATTTATGTTATATCATGACATTTATTCAAATTGAATTATTTTATAGGTTGGACCAGATTCTTGGTAAACAAGGTTCCAAAGCAAAAGACGTTTATGCCTCAAAAATTAGTTTAGCATCAAGAGTGGTTAAAGTTGAAAGACAGGTGAGTAATTTTTTATATCATTTATGTGTTTGGAATAGTTGCCCGGTATAAAACAATATGTCTAAAGCAGCGTTTCTCAAACTACGGTCCGCGGATCACCTGTGGTCCTAGAGGTCTGCCCTTGTGGTCCTTCAAAAAAGACAGAAGAAAAAATAAAATTCAAACGAATTGCATATCACACTATAGCTGAAAATCTCAGAGTTTGTAAATGACACATGGCAATTGCCTTTCACTTTTTCTCCCAATACTGACATTTTATTAAATTTATTTAGGCCTACCCTACCCGTCTATCGACTTCCCACTCTATTCTCAGCAACAAAAGAGGGATTTAAAGCACTATGAACGTGGTGTTTCTCGCTATCTTTTCCGTGCACATCTGGCGCTGTGCCTGTAACCCAGCTAGGGGCTACCCAAATTCATAACAGGACCAAAGAACCGAACCTTTTCATGTATTTATGACTTTCTTAATAGTTTGCACATTGAAATGGTCACGTACTGTACGTCGTACACCAATAATAGAACATGCAAAATTGCATCTTTTCTTGTTGAAAATTGGGCATGTTTCTGCTTTAATTTTTTTATTTCTCTTTTTACAGATGACGATATAAGAAATTTTCTTCTATTAACATTAACTTAATTAGTTAATACTAATATAAAATTAATTGTATTAAATTAATTTTAATTAATTATTTCTACATTAAAATGTAAGTATATATTAATATTATAATATGGTACAAAATGATAAATTTGCTTTCAAAGGGAACAAGAGTAAGGTGGTCCACGGAACTGTTCTGACTTAAAAAAGTGGTCCCCACTTCAGAAAAGTTTGAGAAACGCTGGTTTAAAGAATAAACATCATCAGAGTTAACATGTAAAAACAGTACCGGTACATTTGTAATACTACTTACTTACTTACAAATGGCTTTTAAGGAACCAGAAGGTTCATTGCCGCCCTCACATAAGCCCGCCATCGGTCCCTATCCTGTGCAAGATTAATCCAGTCTCTATCATCATATCCCACCTCCCTCAAATCCATTTTAATATTATCCTCTCATCTACGTCTCGGCCTCCCTAAAGGTCTTTTTCCCTCTGGTCTCCCAACTAACACTCTATATGCATTTCTGGATTCGCCCATACGTGCTACATGCCCTGCCCATCTCAAACGTCTGGATTTAATGTTCCTAATTATGTCAGGTGAAGAATACAATGCATGCAGTTCTGCGTTGTGTAACTTTCTCCATTCTCCTGTAGCTTCATCCCGCTTAGCCCCAAATATTTTTCTAAGCACCTTATTCTCATACACCCTTAACCTATGTTCCTCTCTCAGAGTGAGAGTCCAAGTTTCACAACCATACAGAAGAACCGGTAATATAACTGTTTTATAAATTCTAACTCAAATCTCAAAACCTTATTCCTTTGCTGTGGTCGTGCCCGAGAATCAGTCCTATTCCAAGGCTTATTGTAGGGATTCGTAACAAGCTGTTTTTTACGGTGATGGGTTGTTAGCCCTTCACCCAACCCCCAAGCTGGAGGACCACCCCTTATCGGCTGTCCACGACTGCTTATTCAATATATTCGCAGCTACCCTCCATATCTGGAGGCCGTCTCCTCTATCCGCAACCTGAGGACGCGCCATGCCGTGGTTTTGTAATACTACTACTGGTACTAAAATTTATTTAAATCCCAGCAGTCAACCTCACTTAAGGACTGATGATTTTAAATAAATTTTAGTACCGTCCTCAAGTGAGGTTGACTGCTGGGATCTGGAATTAAGAAATATAAAAAGATTGAGGAAAATGAAATGAGTAAAATAATTATTTAATTTGTACATTAAAACAAAAATTTGTGTTAATATATAAATGTTAATGTAGAATTTGAAGAGAGACCTTCAGAATTTCCATCACAACTTATAAAAGGGAATTTTAAAGAATTTAAGGATATTACATGTAAATTTTGGTAAGCAACCCCTCACTTCAAATAGTAAGCCTGTAACATCCCAGTTGTAAAGCGAAATGCCATCTTTTTCACTGAGGTAAGGAAGACAAAGTAAATATTTAGCTCGCTTGTCATCATTTATCTGCAGTGCCTGATCGTGTCTCATTCAAAGCAAATCGTAGGGTCTAAGACAAATCGCTTTCTGGGTTCTTCTATTGATGGCAATTATATCGACTCTTCTATGAGAATCATCTTCAGATACCAATGAATCTCCTCATGTACTTCCCATCCTCTGTTTTTAGGAGATTGGCAATTGCTGTATGGGCACGATGGTGTCTGTTGTTAAGCAGTAGCTCTCCCTTCTCACAAAACCCCAGTACGTGGCCAAGTGTTTGTCTCGCTGCAGCCAGGATGGCAACAACGGGTAGTACTGAAGGTTCTGCCAGGGACAGATCTCACTGCGGTGACGTTGCAAGACATCTTGATGGCATTGATGTATTCCGAGGACGAAAGACACTTTTTAGAGGAGATTCGGGAGTTGACTTTGGGGCATTCTTCATATGTACAAACACCTTTGCCTTTATGTGCGAGCTGGCACCATGACTGGAATGATTGTTTTCTGAGAACTTCTCGGAGGTGTTTTCCTTTAATTTGAGGAGCAATCTTCAGGTGCGTGAGAGAAGTTTTCTTCTCCTCTTCTAGATTTCTCATGTGATGTAGATGTGCATCATTCACGTGTTCCAGTCTCCTACAGATGTTATAGTGTTGAATACTGGCTTCCCATTCAGCTCTCAGAATTCCAGATAATTTGTAGAAACAAAAGCCGCCCTGAATAAGGGTTCGATAGATCGGCCTACTAATCAATTCATAAAGTATAATAAGTAAACAAAACAATTTTGTGACACTTGGAAAGAAAAAGAAAAAACATTAAGATAAGAAAACGTAGGAAATCATTTACAATAAAAATTTTGTTGGGTACAAATGATTACTAATTATAGCTAAGGATGATTTTAACACGTGAGATCCTATGGCATCAATCGTTGCATCAGAAATTTTATATTGTTTAAGTTGATTTAAAGTTTCACGTGGGATCGTGCCACGGGCACCGAACATGAGCCCAAAAACTGTCCAATGTGTAATGTGGTATTGTGCTCCAAGATGCTGACAACAAGGCTCATATATGACTTGTTTTTCACGACACACCTCTTGTGGCTGTTGCTCATGCATCTCAAAACGGATTGTGGGATCAAGAATGACACCCTTATCCTTCTGTCGATCAATTATGATGATATCAGCACGTCTAGTAGAGCCATCAGAAGAGACGCAACCAACCTCCTCATAAACCTCATAGGAAGCATTCTGACGGATTGAAGCTGCGATGAGAGAACGAACCGTAATATGTCTGTTGATTCGGAGCAATTCTCCATGACGGCAGAAACCCAAGACGTGAGGAAGCGTTTCTTGCTCGTCGCATCTTCTGCAACGGGTTGAGTCAAGAGTTCTACCAGGGAAAGTACGTACAGGTATTGTATTACAGTTCATCTTAATGGCTTGCGTCCACTGACTGCTCGAAAGTCCCTTTTTGGTTGAGATCCACGAATTACCTTTCGTCCAGTGAGAATAGAAAACAACTCCCAAACCTTTACTTTTCAATTTGATCCATTGCTGAAAAGAATCTTCACGCAATGCTTTTCTTAGTTTTTGAGAAGAAATACGTTCAGAGCAATCGAAGGTAATTGGTAATTGTTTGATGCAATGTTCAATTTCGTTTGGAAGATTTCGAGTGGCTGCTACATGAGGATTGTCAACGTGTAAAAGTCTTTGACATATATTTAAGTGCTGAAGGTAAGCTTCCCACTGGGCTTTAAATACTCCTTAAACCTCGCAATCTTCTTGGTGCATACAACATAGCATCCGGGGTGTCAGTAGGAATGTTAATTATTTCCTTAACAGCGCTGCGAATTAATTTGTCAATATCAGATAGAAATTTTACTTTAAGATCTTTTAAAGGAGCACATTGGAAGGGGTAAACCAACTGAGGCCAGATATATTGATTTAATATATTTATCTTTTGGTCAGGCATGAGTAAGGGTGAAGTGACCAGCTGATTAAGATTTTTTGTCAGTTTTTCAATTAGTTGCGCCGCATTAAATTTTATTTCATCATTAAAAGTAATGCCAAGATATCTTATAACTTCATCCGATTTGATACAAGATATTTCTTGTCCATCGATCAAGGTGAGGGAATCAGAGCAGAGACATCCTTTACGTAGGAGTATAACACTACTTTTATGCGGGTTTACCTCAAGACCAATTCTAGCTAAGGAATTCATAGTCAGCGATGTTGAATATTGAGCGGCAGATTTATTTTTACACAATAATACTAGATCATCCGCAAATGCAAGAATGGAAAGATTATTTAATTGAGGTGATATATTGTATCCATATTCTCCAGAGATATTACTTTCGCTTAATTCCTTCATCACGAAGTCAATGGCAACATTGAATAGAATTGGAGAGTGGAGCCCCCTGTGCAACTCCTTGCTTGATTATTATAGGGGCTGTCTTTGTAGTTTTATTAATAGTGATAGTAGTAGAATTTCCTATTAAAAGCGATGTTATAAGCGCCTTGAGTTTTCGAGGTATAGGCATAGCATTGAGGGTTTGTTCAATGTGTTGATGAGAGACATGATCAAACGCCTTAGAGATGTCCAGAAAAACTACACAATAATCCTTTTTATTAACTTTTGAATCCTTAAGGCATCCATTAACAATAGAGGAATTTAGGAAAACACCTGGACCAGACATAAAACCTCGTTGGTTAAGATTTAAATCAAGATAAGATCGTAACTTGATATCTAATACACGCTCAATAATTCTGCGCAGAACAGAATAGATCGTAATTGGACGCCAGTTCTTAAGAATATCTGGATCGCCATCCTTATAAATCAGAATTGTGCGTGCACGTCGAAGGCACGGCGGAACATGTCCCCAATGGAGCATATATGTGGCAATCAATGAAAGAGATTTATATAAACGAAGCTCTTTAATGACCTTCATTCTGACTCCATCTTCACCTGGTGCAGTGTCAACCTTGATACCCTTACATGCAAATGCATACATGGAATTGTATTCAAAATAAAACGAAATAAAATTGTTGTATAACTTTTATTGAATTGGTTCGGACTGCAGGGAAAACTTAGAAAATAACAATTATACTTACGGTGATGCAAAATCGAAGAAACACTCTGAGCTTGAAATGCATGTTTTGTGTTACCAAGGAGACTGATTACGATGTAACAGTGGTATTTCTAATGTAACAATGACAATAAATACAACATATTCATACACTAGCCGCACCCGTGCGCTCCGCTGCACCCATTAGAAATAAATATAAAGTAATTACATAATTAAAATAGGACATTTGATCCAGGGAAGATTCGTGTTTGATAGAAGGATAAATCGTTTAATATGTTACTTAATTGAAATTGTATTTAAATAATTAAAATGCGATCATTTTGGTCCAGAGACCACTCATTTGGTGCAATGACAATTCCTTTAACATGTTTCTTAATTTGTATTACATGCATCCATACTTTAAAGAAGACAGACATATCATATAGATTTAACGTGTATACTTTATTTTACTTGCTATATGTTTCCATTGAATTATGATAATAACTTAATTTTAACCCTTGTTTTCTACGTATTCAGTAAATGGCGCTTGGGCCACTATGGTTCTGAACCCTTCAAATAACTTAAATTATATTATAT